>NC_091366.1:10899081-10916581 GCF_038502225.1 Cherax quadricarinatus
GTGTGGCCGAACTGTCCAGGATGTATAAGAAACCCTACACAACCTTATGTTCCATAGTGGCCAAGAAAAATGAAATAAAGGATGCTGTTGTTGCAAAGCGAGTAAATATGCTGACAAAAATGAGATCACCAGTACTGGAAGAGGTTGAGAAGTTATTATTGGTGTGGATAAATGAGAAACAATTAGCAGGAGATACTCTTATGACTTCGTTTATTTGTGAAAAGGCTAGGCAGTTGCATGAAGATTTGGTAAAGAAATTGCCTGCAAATAGTGGTGAAGTGAGTGAATTTAAGGCCAGCAAAGGCTGGTTTAAGAGATTTAAGAACCGTACTGGCATACATAGTGTGGTAAGGCATGGTGAGGCTGCCAGTTCGGACCACAAGGCGGGTGAAAAATATGTGTATGAATTCCAGGAGTACATAGAGGCTGAAGGACTGAAACCTGAACAAGTGTTCAATTGTGACGAAACAGGCCTCTTTTGGAAGAAAATGTCAAAGAGGACCTTCATTACACAAGAGGAAAAGGCAATGCCAGGACACAAGCCTATGAAAGACAGGCTGACGCTAATGTTCTGTGCTAATGCTAGTGGGGATTTCAAAGTGAAGCCATTACTAGTGTACCATTCTGAAAATCCCAGAGTGTTCAGGAAAAACAATGTTATGAAAAGTAAATTGTGTGTGTTTTGGAAATCTAATAGTAAGGCATGGGTCACGAGGGAAATTTTCGTCGAGTGGCTCAATGAAGTGTTTGGCCCTAGTGTGAAGGAGTATCTCCTGGAAAAGAAATTGGATCTCAAGTGCCTGCTAGTAATGGACAATGCACCTGCTCATCCTCCAAACTTGGATGACCTAATTTTCGAGGAGTTTGGGTTCATCACAGTAAAGTTCTTGCCCCCGAATACCACTCCTCTCCTCCAACCCATGGACCAGCAGGTTATTGCAAACTTTAAAAAACTCTACACAAAAGCAATGTTTCACAGGTGCTTGACTGTGACCACAGACACTCACTTGACCCTAAGGGAATTTTGGAGAGAACACTTCAGCATCCTCCACTGCATAACCCTTATAGGTATGGCTTGGGAGGGAGTGACTACCAGGACTTTGAACTCTGCCTGGAGAAAATTGTGGCCAGATTGTGTCGACAAGAGGGATTTTGAAGAATTTGGGACTAACCCTAATGAGCCTATGTCTGTTGTAAAATCAATTGTGGCACTGGGGAGTTCCATGGGGTTGGATGTGAGTTTGGAGGATGTGGAAGAATTGGTGGAAGACCACAATGAAGAGCTCACCACTGAGGAGCTGCAAGAGCTTCAGCAGGAAGAGCAACACATCGCAGCTCAGAATCTTGCTGCAGAGGAGGAGGAAGAGAGATGGAAGAAGGTGCCTTCTTCAGAAATTAAAGAGATTTTTACTATGTGGGGTAAGATGGAAAGCTTTATGGAGAAACATCACCCTAACAAGGTTGTTGCAAGCCAGGTTGGCAACATGTACAGTGACAAAGTCTTGGGCCATTTTAGGCAAGTTTTAAAGAGACGCCAGAAACAGAGCTCTCTCCACAGTTATTTTGTGAGACAGGACTCCAGTGACTCTCAAGGTGGTCCTAGTGGCATTAAGAAACAGAGAAGAGAAGCAACCCCAGAAAAGCAAATGGTACCTGAGGTGTTGATGGAAGGGGATTCCCCTTCCAAACTATAAACAATCCACTCTCTCTCCTCCTCCAGTCTCCCATACACTAAGAAGAATCTCCAATAAAGGTAAGTGTTACACTGTTAATGTTTCATTCATCATTTCCCATTGTATTGTTTATGTACTACATGCATATTTCATGTTAAAAAATTTTTTGTTTTAATACTTCTGGGTGTCAGGAACGGATTAATTGTATTTACATTATTTCTTATAGGGAAAATTGATTCGTAAATCGTAAATTTCGTTTATAGTAACGGCTCCAGGAACGGATTAATTACGAACAACGAGGGACCACTATGTGTGTATATATATATATATATATATATATATATATATATATATATATATATATATATATATATATATTATATATATATATATATTGTATGTATTATTTGATAGTGTTCCTCGTCCTTCTGGCAAGACAGTTATTGAATGAATGATGGTAAATGTTTTTCCTTCTTTGGTCCACCTTACCTTAGTGGGAGACACCCATGTGACCAAAAGACTAACCTATTGTTACATCCCACTACATCTCCCTCCCCCCTGTACCACTACTTTCCCCCTATCACCACTACCCCCTCCCCTCCTACCACCATCACAAACCACCGCCCACCACCCATCACCATAACCACTACTACCATAGAGATGGTCATGGGCGTGGATGGGTGGGGCCCACAGCGACGCCCATGTGTGGGTTGAAAGCTTGGCCACTCCTGTACTCTTGGCACTGCTGATATCTCAGTATATTCTCCTCTAGTATACCAAAATATGCTCCATTATCTCTTTCTCTCCCCTCTCCTACTTTGTCTTGCTACTGCTAATGTTGTTGTTTCTTCGGCTAGTGCTTTTCTTTGTCCTTTATCATCTTTTTCTTTCGTTTTTCTTTTACTTCCTCTTTTTCTTTTACTTCCTCTTTTTCTTCGTGTCAACCTAACTTAAAATTCTTTCCTTAACTTTTTTAAATACTGTAAACAGCATTTTTATCTTTAAGTCAGTATGAAGTGTGTAGGTGTTACCTGTAGTGTGTAGGTGTTACCTGTAGTGTGTAGGTGTTACCTGTAGTGTGTAGGTGTTACCTGTAATGTGTAGGTGTTACCTGTAGTGTGTAGGTGTTACCTGTAGTGTGTAGGTGTTACCTGTAGTGTGTAGGTGTTACCTGTAGTGTGTAGGTGTTACCTGTAGTGTGTAGGTGTTACCTGTAGTGTGTAGGTGTTACATGTAGTGTGTAGGTGTTACATGTAGTGTGTAGGTTTTACCTGTTGTGTGTACATGTTACCTGTGGTGTGTGTGAAGTGTTACCTGTAGTGTGTGAAGCGTGTAGGTGTCAGGTGTAATAGGTGAAGTGCGTAGGTGTATTCGTCTGTTACCTATATGTGGTTGCAGGGGGCAGGGAAGGTGAATCTGTCATCTGTGTCCTCTTTAAAGTAAATTTGAGAATTGATCTTGCGATACCGGTGCTAAATGCTCTTTGATTCTATTCACTGGTATCGTTGGTATGAATGACTGCAGTCGATTTCTGGGGTTAGTGTGTAGGCCTCCCGGCGGAGGCAGCCTCGAGACAGTGTGCTGGTCCTCTTGTCTTCCTCGGTGAGAGTTTTTCATCTGCCCAGAACATGATGTATGCATTTTCTCTATGAATAATACGCGCATTGTTAAGGTTGTGTGTTTTCATGTTTATACATGTTCGATACTTTTATTGCATGAAGATTCAGTTTTGTGTTCCCTATACTCAGTTTGCAAGACACATGTGCAACACTGGTATTTGTGGTGCCTAAACGTTTCGCCTGCCCAGCAGGCTCCTTCAAGCAAATACAGGGGTTTATAATGCAGGAGACAGTAGAAGTGGAGAGGTAACTGTGAAGTCAACAGGGCTCTTTTAAACGCCTGTTTGCATTTTAGTGGACGGTTACCTGGAGGTTATTCCGGGGATCAACGCCCCCGCGGCCCGGTCCATGACCAGGCCTCCCGATGGATCAGGGCCTGATTAACTAGACTGTTACTGCTGGCCGCACGCAGTCCAGCGTACGAGCCACAGCCCGGCTGATCCAGCACTGACTTAAGGTATCTGTCCAGCTCTCTCTTGAAGGCAGCCAGGGGCTTATTGGCAATTCCCCTAATGCTTGATGGGAGGCTGTTGAACAGTCTTGGGCCCCGGACACTTATGGTGTTTTCCCTTAGTGTACCAATGGCGCCCCTACTTTTTATTGGGGGCATTTTGCATCGCCTGCCCAGTCTTTTACTTTCGTATGGAGTGATTTCTGTGTGCAGATTTGGGACCAATCCTTCCAGGATTTTCCAAGTGTAGATTATGATATATCTCTCCCTCCTGCGTTCCAACGAGTACAAGTCAAGTGCTTCCAAGCATTTCCATTAGTTAAGATGCTTGACAGAACTTATACGTGCAGTAAAGGACCTCTGTACACTCTAGATCTGCGATTTCACCTGCTTTGAATGGAGATGTTAATGTACAGCAGTATTCCAGCCTAGAGAGAACAAGGGATTTGAAAAGGATCATCATTGGCTTGGCATTTCTCGTTTTGAACGTTCTCATTATCCATCCTTTCATTTTCTTTGCACGTGCGATCGTGGCACTGTTGTGATCTTTGAAAGTGAGATCCTCAGACATTACTACTCCCAGGCCCCTTACATTATTTTCCGCTTTATTGTATGGCCAGAGTCTGTAGTATACTCTGTTCTAGTTATTATCTCCTCCAGTTTTCCATAACGAAGTAGTTGGAATTTGTCCTCATTGAACATCATATTGTTTACCGTTGCCCACTGGAAAACTTTGTTTATATCTTCTTGGAGGTTAACCGCGTCCTCAGCAGATGACAGCCTCATGCAGATCCTAGTATCATCCGCAAAGGATGATACGGTGCTGTGGTGTATATCTCTGTTTATTTCTGATATGAGGATAAGGAATAAGATGGGGGCGAGTACTGTGCCTTGTGGAACAGAGCTCTTCACTATGGCAGCCTCCGATTTAACTCTGTTGACCACTACTCTTTGTGTTTGATTTGTTAGGAAGTTGAAGATCCATCTCCCCACTTTCCCAGTTATTCTTTTAGCACGTATTTTATGGGCTATTAAGCCATGATCGCATTTGTCAAACGCTTTTGCAAAGTCTGTGTATATTACATCTGCATTCTGATTTTCTTCCGGCAGGTGGCCAGTCTAATTCGCCAATGACTCGATAAATGACAGAGTTGCTCTTCTGAAAAGTGTAAGTTATTTTTCAAGTGGGTAAAAAAAATAGTTTTTGGATTTCTGTTTCTCTACTTATTGTCATAATCATATAAATCGTTTGTTGTGACTCTGAACGCGAGTTAAGACTCTGTTACGACTTGTAATCGTAATGTGTGTTAACGAATGAAAGATTGAGATGATGCTCCAAGTCACAACTCCGGTGTGTGTGTGTGGGGGGGGTTGTGGTTTGTGAGTATCCCCAAATGAGGCAGCGAAATGCTCTTACCAAGAATATAGTGACTTAATCATGTACGTGATACGTCACGATATCAGTGAAAATAAGAACATAATGGAGGAACACTGCAGCAGGTCTACTGGTCTATACTAGGCAGGGCTGTCTCTAAAACAGCCATTCCCACCCACCAACTTGTCCAACTAGACAATTTAGCAAGTACCTTAGATTTACTTGCAATAGATGAAACATGAATTAAAAATATATAAGCCAGATGTGCTCTTTTAACCCTTTTTGGGGGTCTAGTGTCTAGGCCTTTTTTGTATATACATTTTTTGCTGCGCTGCCATCCATAGGATGAATAAGGAGGTGTACAATAAACTAGCTTCTTCATCGGCAAAATCTAAAATCGTTCGTCTTGGTGTTCTGAAGAATGTGTTGAGTCTGGCGTCTGTACTGAGAGAAGTGGGCGGGGGGAGTTGAATTTCGAAAAAGATGTTTGTGTTGAGAAAGTCAGGGCTACAAATTTTGTATAACCTGAGAAAGAGAACTAGTACACACTATATGTTTTGTACCTTTGTCATGGTGTGAGAAAAGGTGGATGAGGTCATCCATACTGGCAAATTTTCTATATAAATGGGAATTAAAGGGTGTCGCTAGAAAGAGAGAGCCAGAGAGAAAGAGAGAGAAATAGCCATGAGAGAGTGAATGAATGAATAAATGAATGAATTAGATTAAGATTCAGATTTTGCGGCCGAAGGGGTTAGTTTATTGTGCACCGCATATCCATCCTGTGGATGGTAGTGGCTAGTTTATTGTGCACCGCATATCCATCCTGTGGATGGTAGTGGCTAGTTTATTGTGCACCACATATCCATCCTGTGGATGGTAGTGGCTAGTTTATTGTGCACCACATATCCATCCTGTGGATGGTAGTGGCTAGTTTATTGTGCACCACATATCCATCCTGTGGATGGTAGTGGCTAGTTTATTGTGCACCACATATCCATCCTGTGGATGGTAGTGGCTAGTTTATTGTGCACCGCATATCCATCCTGTGGATGGTAGTGGCTAGTTTATTGTGCACCACATATCCATCCTGTGGATGGTAGTGGCTGGTTTATTGTGCACCACATATCCATCCTGTGGATGGTAGTGGCTAGTTTATTGTGCACCACATATCCATCCTGTGGATGGTAATGGCTATGTTATTGTACACCACATATGTCCTGTGGATGGTAGTGGCTATGTTATTGTGTACCACATATGTCCTGTGGATGGTAGTGGCTATGTTATTGTACACCACATATGTCATGTGGATGGTAGTGGCTATGTTATTGTACACATATGTCCTGTGGATGGTAGTGGCTATGTTATTGTACACCACGTATGTCCCGTGGATGGTAGTGGCTATGTTATTATGAACCACATATGTCCTGTGGATGGTAGTGGCTGTGTTATTGTACGCCACATGTCCAATTGTGGGTGGTAGTGCAAGATCATTTAAATACACAAAAGGCCTATGAACCAAAAGGCCTAAGAACTAGGCCCCAGAAAGGGTTAAAAGGGGTACACCTGGATTTATATCTATTTGTCTTCCCTGTTGCACGCAAATTTAGGATATTTGCCGACAATCAGACACCTCCGCATCACACGGGGCCGGAGATGATAATCTGCTCCAGCATTAGTTTTTGTGGATGATCTTGCGCGCCAGGTGCACACACAAAACATTTACAAATATTTTACTCCTTGTCCGGAAAATATTTCGATAATTCTTGTACATTTTTATGAATTAGCATTTTATAAGCCTATCATGATGAAAGAAAATATATCCTAATCCTATTCAGTTTATCTTATGTCGGGTAGCCCCATCAGGGAGAATTTTTATGTGGCTAATGAGGGCATGAACTCCCATAAAGACAAAGCCTACTTCTTAGCTGTGAGTGCACATCACTCTGGCAACTTTAACAGTTAATGTTAGTTTGACTGGCACATGCCTCACCCTGTAAAGTCTTAGCGTTTAAAGATTAATAATTTTGTATCAAAAGAATCTTAGAAAACTTACCTGACCTTATTATAACAAGCGCAATTTAATTTAGCCTAATCCAAGTAAATATATTTTAAATAGGTTTACAATAATTTAATAATAAACGAACACAATGAAATATATTTTTTCACTAGGTTCAGAATGATTTTTGGGGAAATTATAGCATGTACAAATTTTCGCTTGACTTATACGGCAAGAAGAGCGTTGATATTTAAACCAAAATCGTAAGTTTTACCTATTCGGCACACACACACACACACACACACACACACACACACACACAACTAACATATTTTTAAATTTGTCAGAACATATTTTTCTCATAAGGGAGCACATTTCCACAGGATAGGACGAAAATGTCGGGAGTTTAAAGGTAGAGTCGACATTAGTGTAGGTCTGGCCTATAGTGAACGACTGTTTTTATAGCCAGCGACCCTACATAGATGTGTGGGCGTGCTGGTATGACTTCCAGCTGGTTGTGTTGCTTTGTGTGGGCCTCTACGTGGGGTTGTGTGGATTCCTCCCTGGGGTATTTGGCTTTTTCTGTGGATATTGTGTCTCCGTGGGTTGTGTGGGTTCCTGCCTTTGGTATATGGGTTCGTCCCTGGGGTATGTGGGTTTCTCCCTGGGTTATGTTGGTTCCTCCCTGGGTTGTGTGGGTCCCTCCTTGCGTTGAATGGGTTTCTCCCTGGTTTGTGTGGGTCCCTCCCTGGGTTGTGTGGGTCCCTCCCTGGGTTTTGTGGGTCCCTCCCTGGGTTTTGTGGGTCCCTCCCTGGGTTTTGTGGGTCCCTCCCTGGGTTGTATGGATTCCTCCCTGGATTGTGCGAGTCCCTCCCTGGGGTATGTGGATTCCTCCCTGGGGTATGTGGGTTCCTCCCTGGGTTGTTGGGGTTTCTCCCTGTGAGGTGTAGATTCCTCCTTGGGGTATTTGAATTTCTCTGTGGATTGTGTGTGTCCGTGGGTTGTGTGGGTTCTTCCCTAGGGTATATGGGTTCCTCCCTGGGGTATGTGGCTTTCTCCCTGGGTTATGTTGGTTCCTCCCTGGGTTGTATGGGCTCCGGCCTGGGAAGTGTGGGTTCCCTCCTTGCGTTGAATGGGTTTCTCCTTGGGTTGTGTGGGTTCCTCCCTGGGTTGTGTGGGTTCCTCCCTGGGTTGTGTGGGTCCTTCCCTGGGTTGTGTGGGCTCCTCCCTGGGTTGTGTGGGTCCTTCCCTAGGTTATGTGGGTCACTCCCTGGGTTGTGTGGGTCCTTCCCTAGGTTATGTGGGTCCCTCTCTGGGTTGTGTGGGTCCCTCCCTGGGTTGTGTGGGTCACTCCCTGGGTGGTATGGGTTCCTCCCTGGATTGTGTGGGTTCCTCCCTGGGTTCTGTGGGTTTCTCCCGGGGCTGTGTTAGTGTCACAATATCAGGCTTATTTTTCATTCTTAGTCACATGTGTGAAGATGGGAGAGATCTATTTATTGAGTATAATTATATCCCCTGTGAGGTACCTTAGATGGTCAGGAATCAGGGCTGGGAAATTTTGTCGCTAGGAGGAATGGTTAGATAGGTGCCTGGGTACGCAAGTGCTGTGGATTTTTTATTTACCATAAAAAGGTACAACCAGTGAGCTGCTACCTTATTCTGTGATAGTTATAGTGTGGGAACACGATGTGGGTCATCCAGTGTGCTTCTACCTTGTTCTGTCTGATGGTAACATTATGGGAACATCCACAGTGTGTTCTGTAGGTCGACTGTCTTCGTGGGCCGGTCCCAGACTAGGTTTCCCTGTGGATGGCCTGATTAATCAGGCTGTTGGCGCTAGACTTGCGCAGTCCAGCTTACGTATTACAGCTCGGCTGATCAGTAATTGATTTGAGGAACTTACCAGTTTCCTCTTAAAGGCAGTCAGGGGTCTCTTGGCAATTCCTCTTATATTTGAAAGGAGGGTGTAGAGTCTTGGTCCCTTTACATTTGTGTTATCTCTTAGTGTACTCGTGGCACCTCTTCTTTTCATTGGAGGTATTTGACACAGTCTGCCAAGACCCTTGCTCTCGTAAGAAGTCATTTCGGTGCGCAGATATGGGACCAATCCTTTCAGAATATTCCAGGTATAAATTATAATGTATTTTTAACGCCTACATTCCAAGGAGTACATATCAAAGGACTTCAAACGTTCACAGTAATTTAAGTACTTGACTGAATGTTCTCTACATTCTCCAGGTCTGCCATTTTCCCAGCAATAAAGGTGTCCAATAATATTTCGACATAGAACCATAGGAAAACTATAAGGGAACTATAAGAGACACTCGAAAAAATGGCAATAAAAGCTATTTTTCCATGGAATTTTTTCATTGTATCCAGTGTTATTGTTGACACGAGCATTATGTCCAGTGTTATTGTTGACATGAGCATTATGTCCAGTGTTATTGTTGACATGAGCATTATGTCCAGTGTTATTGTTGACATGAGCATTATGTCCAGTGTTATTGTTGACATGAGCATTATGTCCAGTGTTATTGTTGACATGAGCATTATGTCCAGTGTTATTGTTGACATGAGCATTATGTCCAGTGTTATTGTTGACATGAGCATTATGTCCAGTGTTATTGTTGACATGAGCATTATGTCCAGTGTTATTGTTGACATGAGCATTATGTACAGTGTTATTGTTGCAGTATGAGCATTATGTCCAGTGTTATTGTTGACATGAGCATTATGTCCAGTGTTATTGTTAAAATATGAGCATTATGTCCAGTGTTATTGTTGAAATATGAGCATTATGTCCAGTGTTATTGTTGACATGAGCATTATGTACAGTGTTATTGTTGAAATATGAGCATTATGTCCAGTGTTATTGTTGACATGAGCATTATGTCCAGTGTTATTGTTAAAATATGAGCATTATGTCCAGTGTTATTGTTGCAGTATGAGCATTATGTCCAGTGTTATTGTTGACATGAGCATTATGTCCAGTGTTATTGTTAAAATATGAGCATTATGTCCAGTGTTATTGCAGTATGAGCATTATGTCCAGTGTTATTGTTGAAATATGAACATTATGTCCAGTGTTATTGTTGCAGTATGAGCATTATGTCCAGTGTTATTGTTGAAATATGAACATGTCCAGTGTTATTGTTGCAGTATGAGCATTATGTCCAGTGTTGCAATATGAGAATTATGTCCAGTGTTATTGTTACAATATGAATGAAGAACAGACAGTACAGTGAGGTAGTCAGGTACAGCGTTTGAGCATTTTTTAAGACTGAAAGCTTATTGTTGAGTACATGGTGTTGTGAAGGAAAGTTAGCCACATCCAGGCCTGGTCATGGACCCCGCCGCGGGGGCGTTGACCCCCGGAACACCCTCCAGGTATACTCCATGCCGCGGGGGCGTTGACCCCCGCGGCATGGAGTATACCTGGGATCTTGGTACAGACTTCAACGCTTGCCCAACCTTTGGACGACGACCTACTTACACTAGTGGCAGGTCCCACTGTGATCCCGCCTCCTCCTGCTTCAACTCATCTCACCGCAGTATATAAGCCACGTCTCTGGCCCTGTGCTGCACTTCCTACAAGAGTGATGGACTGAACACATCGATTCCAGGTTGAGGGACTGATTACCTCAAACTTCTCTCCTTACCCATTTCTACTTTGTATTGGACTGATGAAGCCACTGTGTGGCGAAACGTTTCTTCAATAAAGATTCCCATGAATAACAAAAAAAGGCACAATACCGTGACTGGAACGATACACAAATAACCCGCACGTAAGAGAGAAGCTTACGACGACATTTTATTGTGGCAACGTTTCGCTCTTCGGGAGCTTTGTCAAGCTGTTATAAACAATACAGGGACACACAGGGGTATATATAGGTACGATTATATTATGCTTTGCACATCTCTCTACATTATATTTTGCCACCGAAGTGGCTACCTTATTGTTTGCACATACCCATCGTGTGGAGGGTAACGCAACAGTATATGGATACACAAAAGGCCCAGGAAGTAGGTATCCAAAGGGTTAAAAGGAGTACATCTGGATTTATATCTACAGTTCACTTACCTGTTACAAGCAAATTTAGGTATCTTGAGCCTTTCTCTATTTACACACTGTGGTATTTCTTTAGTCGCTATCTGAAGGATAGTTCCGCAGGTCATTGCTCCTATGGCCGGATCATAGACCAGGCTGTTAGTGTTGGCCTCACGCAGACCAACTTACGACTCACAGCTGGCTGGTCTGGAACAACAGGTGACTAAAAGAGTATCATCAATAGCTAAGCGTCTTTTGCCTTGAATCCTTTATTTATATGTATATTGCATATACGTGTATGTTATTGGAATGAGGAAGAGATTGTTAAAATTGATTAGCATTTTCGTAGGCCGTGGGGAAGAAAAGTCCTTTCTCTACTTCAGACACCCTCTCCAACCCTTTCCCCACCATCTCCAACAACCCTCTCCCATCATCTCCAGCAGTCCCCCCCCCTTTTCATCCCCACCCCTCAAAAATTGCTCAGGACTATTGTGAATATTTAAGTAGCATTCTTGGGTATGAAAAGCAATTACCCAGCATACCCGAGGTAAATAATAGGTCGCATATGCAGATGGTTCGCCATACAGATCGTTCTCCGCGCAAATCTTATCCCCAGTTTGATGGTAATTATCTTGAGGCGATGACTGGCCTCTTAGCTCCTCACCAGCAAGTTATCATCAGGTTTATGTACGTCGAGAGGTGTGTACCTCTGTGTATAATTACTGAGAGGTGATCACAGCTGCACCTCTCGTCTTGATCCAGTATGTAAGTGTGGAGCTTCATGCTTCTGCTTCAGGTTTATCAAGGCCGAGGGACTGACCACCACCTGTCTAGACTGAGGGACTGACCACCACCTGTCTTGACTGAGGGACTGACCACCACCTGTCTTGATTGAGGGACTGACCACCACCTGTCTAGACTGAGGGACTGACCACCACCTGTCTTGACTGAGGGACTGACCACCACCTGTCTAGACTGAGGGACTGACCACTACCTATCAAAAGTGAGGGACTGATCACCAGCTGTCTAGACTGAGGGACTGGGGGTAAAATAATATAAAATACTGCTCGTTGTACTAGTACACCAAACAGGGAGTACAATGAAATTAGCCGAGAGTCATCCACACCAACCTATGTGTTTGGGTAGCGAGTACAACATCCAGTTGTACTGGATGCGCTACTCTTTAGGATTGTATGGTCCCGTGGATTAAGGCATGAGTTTTCGCCCACCGTGAGGCAGGCTAGTCGCAGTGTCGTTATTGATTTTCTTTTAACAAATCGGCTGTCTCCCACCGAGGCAGGGTGACCCAAAAAGAAAGAAAATCCCCAAAAAGAAAATACTTTCATCTTCATTCAACACTTTCACCTCACTCTCACATAATCACTGTTTTTGCAGAGGTGCCCAGAATACAACAGTTTAGAAGCATACACATATAAAGATACACATGTCCCTCCAAACTGCCAATATCCCAAACCCCTCCTTTAAAGTGCAGGCATTGTACTTCCCATTTCCAGGACTCAAGTCCGACTATATGAAAATAACCGGTTTCCCTGAATCTTTTCACTAAATATTACCCTGCTCACACTCCAACAGCTCGTCAGATCCCAAATACCATTCGTCTCCATTCACTCCTAACACGCTCACGCAGGCTTGCTGGAAGTCCAAGCCCCTCGCCCACAAAACCTCCTTTACCCTCTCCCTCCAACCTTATTGATATAAGGGATATCGTACCCGTGTTGTTTTAGCCCGCCTCATGGTAAAAGAAAATTCACGACGTTCTAACCCACGGGACCATACAATCCTACAACATGGGTTCGATCCCCCGGCTAGTCGCAGTGTTGTTATTGATTAAATACCACTCGTTCTCGGTTACAATATATATATATATATATATATATATATATATATATATATATATATATATATATATATATATATATATATATATATATATATATATATATAATATATATATACATACACACAATAAGATCACAGTAAACAGGTAATTTTAAAATATGCAAAACAACCACTGTGAAAGAGTAGTGGAATTCCAAGCGCTTTCGTGACTACTCACATTGTCATAGTTCCTTGACAATGTGAGTAGTCACGAAAGCGCTTGGAATTTCACTACTCTTTCACAGTGGTTGTTTTGCATATTTTAAAATCACCTGTTTACTGTGATCTTATTGCATATATATATATATATATATATATATATATATATATATATATATATATATATATATATATATAATATGTCGTGCCGAATAGGCAGAACTTGCGATCTTGGCTTAAATAGCAACGCTCATCTTGCCATATAGGACAAGTGAAAATTTGTGTATGCAATAATTTCTCCAAAATCATTCAGAACCTAACGAAAAAAATATATTGGATTGTGTTTGTTTAGTATTAAATTATTGTAAACGTATTTAAAATTTATTTAGTTGGGTTAGGCTAAAATAAATTGTTCTCGTTATAATAAGGTTAGGTAAGTTTTCTAAGATTTTTTTGGTGCAAAATTATTTTTTTTTACATTAACATTAATGAAAAAAAATATATCTTTAAACGTATAAGAGAAAATTTCAGAAAGGACTTAATTTTAAATGAGTTCTTGCTAATTGACCAGTTTTACATATTCGACACGACATATATATATATATATATATATATATATATATATATATATATATATATATATATATATATATATATATATATATATATATATATATATATAATGCAAAACAACCACTATGAAAGAATAGTGAAATTCTAAGTGCTTTCGTGATTTCTCACATTATCAAGGAACCATAAGAACAATACATCAAAGGAAGGCATATGAAGGCTCAAGACTACATCTCACCATCACATCCCACAACAAAGACACACCTAACACGTGACGACACCTGACTCATAAGAAAGGAGGAACAGTGCAGCAGGCCTGTTAGCCCATACTAGGCAGGTCCTTCGCAGTCCATCCCACTAACAAAATATTTGCCCAACCCTAGTACTCGACCCAAGAATTAAAATTTATTATTTGTTTAATGTATCATTAAATTCTTCCCAAATTTTATTATAAATGGATCTAATTTATATAAACCAAAGGAAATATTCATATTGTCAAAACTGCTTTTCATGAAACAAGATTCAATTATATTCCTGTCAACCATGGACTTGCTTGATACAACTTTCTCAACTTTTTGAAAATCAATTGGATGGTTAAAATCTCCCACATGAATAAATAGAGCATTGAAATCTTGTCCAGTTCTAATGCTATATTTATGTTGTTTTAATCTTAGTTCGAGACTTTTACCAGTTTGGCCGTAATAAACTTTTTCGCAAATTTTACAAGAAATCTTATAGACACATCCGTCAGCATTTTGGGGGGAATTCTTTATCAAAAGTTTTTTTTACTGTATCAATATTTTTAAATATAACTTTGATATTAAAAGTCTTAAGAGAAGGCATATCAACAAAGTTTTCATGGTAAGGGAGAACCAACATATTTTTAGTTATGAATAAGGCTGATTGTCCCTTTTTGGATTGTAAAAAGTATTTCTAGCAATTTTAAAAGATTTATCAATTACGTTTCTGGGTATTTCATATTAGCTATTTCATAAATTTTGGATATTTCCTCATCTATGAACTCTGGACTACAAATACGTAAAGCTCTCAAAAACATTGATGAGAAAACAGACAGTTTGACTATCTTGATGCGAAGAATAATAGTGGACATAGGAACAGTTATTTGTAGGTTTTCTGTAAATTTTAAATTTGAAATCATTATTACTCTTAATAATTAAAACATCTAGAAAAGACAATGAGTTATTTTTTTCAAATTCAACAGTAAAGTTTATAAAATGGGCTAAGCTCTTTAATTTAACAAGTAATGGTTTATATCTACATTCTTGGGCACAAGACACAAAATATCATCAACATATCTGAACCATTTAGCTCTATTAGGGAGGACTGTGTTAAGTAACCTTGTTTCAAAAAATTCCATGTATAGGTTACTAAGAACAGGTGAAAGAGGATTTCCCATTCCCATACCAAACTTCTGAGTGTAAAACTTATCATTAAATACAAATTTTGCATCAACAGTGCAAAGTTTAATAAGTTTAATGATAGGAACTGGCAATGGTAAATCGTAATTAACAAGTTCTTCAGATAAGAAACTTAATAAATCAACTGGAGCTTTTGTAAACAAGTAAGTAACATCAAAACTAACCATGTTAAAATCATTTAAGTCAGTCAAGGAGCTTAATTTATCACCTAAATCTATATTGTTTTTAACATTAAAGTTAGGAATTTTTCCAACAATAGGGCTCATAACGTCGACCCTTTATATGCCTTTGATGTATTGGTTTTATAGTTCCTTGATAATATGAGAAGTCTCAGAAGCGCTTGGAATTTCACTATTCTTTCACAGTGGTTGTTTTCCATATTCTGATATCACGTGTTTACTGTGATCTTATTGCATATATATATATATATATATATATATATATATATATATATATATATATATATATATATATATATATGTTTAAATCATAAAGAAAATAATGTACTGAAACAGCTTTTGGTAATCCGGATCTTGTGTTCACCCATTTTAAGAACCCTCAAGCATAATTTGACCCGCATTTGTCTCGATTTGTGAGTTGGTGGTGGTAGTTATTGTTATGTCAGCAGTGTAGGTAATGGTGGTGGTGGGGGTGTTGGTACTGTAAGTGGTAGCGATGGTGGTACATGAGTTTTGGCTGTAGTGATGGTGGGGGTGATGGTGATGGCTCTTTGTAATAAGACTGGATAATATTGGCAACTTAGGCAAGAGTGTGGTGGTGGTGAAGAGGAGGGAGGGAGGGACTTGGGCAAGTGTATGTTGTAGGAAAGATGGAAGAGACTTTGGTAAGAGTGTTGTAGGAAAGGAGTGGCTTAGGTAAGAGTGTGTTGTAGGAAAGTGACTTAGGTAAGAGTGTGTTGTAGGAAAGGAGTGACTTAGGTAAGAATGAATTATATCTCGGATTTAGCCAGAAATCCAATAACATTTAAATTAAATCAGTCAGTGTTGGAGATTCAGCCTTTTTGTTACATCCTTGTTCAGTGAGTAGTGTCAGTTTATATTTTTTTTTTTTTTGTATACAGGGTTTGACAAGGTTAGGTTAAGGATCCCTAGCTTTATTGACAAGCTATTTACAGGTTAAGGGTTCCTAACTTTATTGACAAGCTAAGAGCTGTTACCTATATCAGCTCATTTGAAAGCATTTTTATTGTTATGAAACATACAAGTAGGGAAAAGGATGAAGTTGGAGCCATCTGTGGGCCAGTATTTTCGTCTGATCAGCTGACTTTATCTCATTGACATCATAATGATGTACGAATGTGTTCCAGACTCGAGTCATCCTGGGAATAAATGATCTCAGATGAAGTGATGTTCTGGAGAAGGTTACAGCCAGAGTGAAGTTGCTGCTTTCTGCCCGTCTTGTGGTACAGAAACTTGCTTCACGCTGTCCTCGAAGTGGATCCAAGTGTTGGGCTCTTACAATATTGGCCTTGTACATAACAGTAAGGCCACCCACATCGCTCCTGCGTGTTGAAGGCTCAGCTGAAATGACAGATCTATCCAGGATTGGTCCAGGCGAGAGATGAGACGTCTTGCTCTGTTCTCTACTCTGTCAAGCAGCCGCAGATGAGAAAGGAGGCAGGTGAACCAAGAAAGTGGAGCATACTCAAGGTGTGAGTGTACTTGTGCCTCATACAAAATTTTGAAACCCCTGCTGTCAAGCAGATGCGAGATACGGCGAAGTGCTGTAAGCTTCCTGGCTGCCTTGTTTGCAAGATTTACAACGTGGTTTTTCATGGTCAGTTAGGAGTCAAATTTCACCCCAAGGATATCAACTTCTTCCCCAGGTGCCAACACCCTCTCAGTCATCCTTACTACTGCACCGGCATCACCATCTTGGTTACCTGGAGGTTATTCCGGGGATCAACGCCCCCGCGGCCCGGTCCACGACCAGGCCTCCCGATGGATCAGGGCCTGATCAACTAGGCTGTTACTGCTGGCCGCACGCAGTCCGACGTACGAGCCACAGCCCGGCTGATCCGGCACCGACTTTAGGTATCTGTCCAGCTCTCTCTTGAAGGCAGCCAGGGGTTTATTGGCAATTCCCCTAATGCTTGATGGGAGGCTGTTGAACAGTTTTGGGCCCCGGACACTTATGGTGTTTTCTCTTAGTGTACCAATGGCGCCCCTACTTTTTATTGGCGGCATTTTGCATCGCCTGCCCAGTCTTTTACTTTCGTAGGGAGTGATTTCTGTGTGCAGATTTGGGACC
>NC_091366.1:10924081-10934081 GCF_038502225.1 Cherax quadricarinatus
AACACCCACTTCGTTTATCCGGAGGGGCTATTTGAGGTGTTTTCTTTCGTTTAACTCGTTAATCCGAGATAAATTCGGTGTCCGGATGCTCGCTCGTTCGAACAATGGGTTAAATGGGTTCTCATTTATTCGGATTTCCGGATATCCAAGTCATTTTTTAACCGAATTGGATCACTACTCGCTTATCCGATAACAGAAGTTATGGGCATGTAATGGCAGGTCCTGGACCGTGAAAACCCAGGTTTTGGACTGCGAAAAAGCAGGTCCTGGACCGTGAAAACCCAGGTTTTGGACTGCGAAAAAGCAGGTCCTGGACCGAGATACGTCTTTGTCAGTTCTAAATCAGTCAGTGGTCAGCTGGTGCAGTAGTTTCAGCGTTATTCTGCGTGCTGCCACCACCAAGAGCCTTGTTGATCAAGCCATCAACCTTGTTGATAAGCCATCTCAGCTTAGTAATACATCTGTGACACTGTGGCTAGGATTCCCAACTTAGTAATACATCTGTGATACTGTGGCTAGGATTCCCAGCATAGTAATACATCTGTGATACTGTGGCTAGGATTCCCAGCATAGTAATACATCTGTGATACTGTGGCTAGGATTCCCAGCTTAGTAATACGTATGATACTGTGGCTAGGATTCCCAGCAGCTGCTGCTGTAGCTATGCAGTGTGGGTGAGCGTCGGTCAGAATGTCAATATCTCACACTTTTCCGTCTCTCATTTGTGTCTCGTGGCTGCATAAAAAACTCGTTTCGACAGACTAGTAGTGTGTAGGTTGTGTCTACCTGGCAAATGAGGCAGCTAGCTAAAGCCTGTTTATATATATATATATATATATATATATATATATATATATATATATATATATATATATATATATGTGTGTGTGTCATATGTTGTGCCGAATAGGTAAAACTTGCGATATTGGCTTAAATAGCAACGCTCTTCTTGCCGAATAAGGCAAGCGAAAGTTTGTGTATGCAATTTCGCAAAAAATCATTCTGAATCTAACGAAAAAATGCATTTCATTACGTTCATATATCATTAAATTATTGTAAACTTAACTAATATATATTTAGTTGCATTAGGCTGAATTAAATTGCGCTTGTTATAATAAGGTTAGGAAAGTTTTCTAACGTTCTTTTGGTACAAAATTATTAATTTTTACATTAACATAAATGAAAAATATATATATTTTTAAAAGTATAAGAGAAAATTTTAGAAAGGGCTTAATTTTAAATGAGTTCTTGCTAATTGACCAGTTTTACATATTCGGCACGACATATATATATATTATTTTTTTTTTTTTATTATCACACTGGCCGATTCCCACCAAGGCAGGGTGGCCCGAAAAAGAAAAACTTTCACCATCATTCACTCCATCACTGTCTTGCCAGAAGGGTGCTTTACATTACAGTTTTTAAACTGCAACATTAACACCCCTCCTTCAGAGTGCAGGCACTGTATATATATATATATATATATATATATATATATATATATATATATATATATATATATATATAATATGTGTGTGTGTGTGTGTTCGAGAGGTCTTGGCATTAAGTTATACCATGAATTAAGTGAAGATCCTGGACTTCATCTTACGAAAGCAGACAAAACAAATGCGATAGTAATTATGGAGAAGGTAGATTATACTGGAAAATAATGTGGAAGACAAGGGAGCTCAAGAGTCTCTAACTCACAAACGTCCAGTAGCGACTCAATAAAGAGATGAAGTCTGCACATCACAGTTGATGTACATTTATATCAACTGGCTTCAAACTCATCTTCCACAGTTCTTCTCTGTATTGGACTGAAGAAGCCACTGACGGGCGAAACGTTCCCGTAATAAAGATTCCCATATGTTGTACAAGTGTCTCAGTCATCAACACAGCGCAGTTCTATAGCCTTAAATGTCCAAATATAACGGAACTTGTAGAAATATAACGGTACAGCCACAGGTTGACTGATAGAGAACAATTTACATTCTTATTTGACGTTATAATAGCGAGTGTTTCCGTGAGTGAGAATTTTGAATCTTCGTGTACAAATGTACGTTATTATTGTAGCTTGAAGGTTAGTAATTCCAGAAAGGTGCCTCTGCACCTAGCGTGTTCCCAGCAAGGTGCCTCTGCACCTAGCGTGTTCCCAGCAAGGTGCCTCTGCACCTAGCGTGTTCCCAGCAAGGTGCCTCTGCACATAGCGTGTTCCCAGCGAGGTGCCTCTGCACCTAGCGTGTTCCCAGCGAGGTGCCTCTGCACCTAGCGTGTTCCCAGAAAGGTGCCTCTGCACCTAGCGTGTTCCCAGCAAGGTGCCTCTGCACCTAGCGTGTTCCCAGCAAGGTGCCTCTGCACCTAGCGTGTTCCCAGAAAGGTGCCTCTGCACCTAGCGTGTTCCCAGAAAGGTGCCTCTGCACCTAGCGTGTTCCCAGCAAGGTGCCTCTGCACCTAGCGTGTTCCCAGAAAGGTGCCTCTGCACCTAGCGTGTTCCCAGCAAGGTGCCTCTGCACCTAGCGTGTTCCCAGCAAGGTGCCTCTGCACCTAGCGTGTTCCCAGCAAGGTACCTCTGCACCTAGCGTGTTCCCAGCAAGGTGCCTCTGCACCTAGCGTGTTCCCAGCAAGGTGCCTCTGCACCTAGCGTGTTCCCAGCAAGGTACCTCTGCACCTAGCGTGTTCCCAGCAAGGTGCCTCTGCACCTAGCGTGTTCCCAGAAAGGTGCCTCTGCACCTAGCGTGTTCCCAGAAAGGTGCCTCTGCACCTAGCGTGTTCCCAGCAAGGTGCCTCTGCACCTAGCGTGTTCCCAGCAAGGTGCCTCTGCACCTAGCGTGTTCCCAGCAAGGTGCCTCTGCACCTAGCATGTTCCCAGCAAGGTGTCTCTGCACCTAGCGTGTTCCCAGCGAGGTGCCTCTGCACCTAGCGTGTTCCCAGCGAGGTGCCTCTGCACCTAGCGTGTTCCCAGCGAGGTGCCTCTGCACCTAGCGTGTTCCCAGCGAGGTGCCTCTGCACCTAGCGTGTTCCCAGCGAGGTGCCTCTGCACCTAGCGTGTTCCCAGCGAGGTGCCTCTGCACCTAGCGTGTTCCCAGCGAGGTGCCTCTGCACCTAGCGTGTTCCCAGCGAGGTGCCTCTGCACCTAGCGTGTTCCCAGCTAGGTGCCTCTGCACCTAGCGTGTTCCCAGCGAGGTGCCTCTGCACCTAGCGTGTTCCCAGCGAGGTGCCTCTGCGCCTAGCGTGTTCCCAGCGAGGTGCCTCTGCGCCTAGCGTGTTCCCAGCGAGGTGCCCCTGCACCTAGCGTGTTCCCAGCGAGGTGCCCCTGCACCTAGCGTGTTCCCAGCAAGGTGCCCCTGCACCTAGCGCGTTCCCAGCGAGGTACCTCTGCACCTAGCGTGTTCCCAGCGAGGTACCTCTGCACCTAGCGTGTTCCCAGCGAGGTGCCTCTGCACCTAGCGTGTTCCCAGCGAGGTGCCTCTGCACCTAGCGTGTTCCCAGCGAAGTACCTCTGCACCTAGCGTGTTCCCAGCGAGGTACCTCTGCACCTAGCGTGCTCCTAGCAAGAGGTCTGACCCCCGTCGTACAGCAGTTAATGAAGAACGACTGATATTAGTAAGATTTTTACCTGTTCAGTTTCACACCATGGACCCTTCCTGGAGGTAATTAGTGTGACCCCTCCTTCCCACACCTGGGTAATTGCTTGTAATTACTTTCTCCCAGTCTATATTACCTTTGGATTACACTGTGATGATGGATTTTCTCTTGGATAGCCCTACCCTACCCTTCCCTCCTCTCTGTTGCCTGGTAGAGGCTTGTGTTAGCTGGTGGTGCCTTGCATGATTCTATCTGTCTGTCTGTCTCTCTCTCTCTCTCTCTCTCTCTCTCTCTCTCTCTCTCTCTCTCTCTCTCTCTCTCTCTCTCTCTCTCTCTCTCAGACCTTTTCCCTATCCCACTATCCCTATCCTTCACCAGCAATCCACTTGCCTACCCAGGTTTCCACTAGCTCACCTTATCGTTCCTAAGCCACCCAAGGCTTCCATTAGTTCTAGCCTTCCTAACCCACCCCAGGCTTCCACCAACCCACTCTAACCTACCAAGGTCATCCAGGTGAGTAGGCGGAGCCAGATAGAACTTACCTAACCACATTTAATTATAGTTTGCTTGTTAGAGGCTTCATGCAGTACTTGTTATAGGCTTCAATCAGTACTTGCTAGAGGCTTGCAGCAGTACTTGTTAAGAGGTTTCATGCAGTTTTTGCTTGTTACTCTTGTGGTTTACTTAGGGTAATTACGGTATTGGTCATTTGTGGTTGTTTTGTTGTGCTTGCGTTCTGTTCTTTTTTCTTGCGTTCTGTTCTTTTTTCCTTGCGTTCTGTTCTTTTTTTCTTGCGTTCTGTTTTTTCCTTGCGTTCTGTTCTTTTTTTCTTGCGTTCTGTTCTTTTTTCTTGTGTTCTGTTCTTTTTTTCTTGCGTTCTGCTCTATTTTTCTTGCGTTCTGTTCTTTTTTTCTTGTGTTCTGTTCTTTTTTTCTTGCGTTCTGTTCTTTTTTCTTGCGCTGTTATTTTTTTCTTGTTCTGTTCTTTTTTTCTTGCGTTCTGTTCTTTTTTCTTGCGTTCTGTTCTTTTTTTCTTGCGTTCTGTTCTTTTTTTCTTGCGTTCTGTTCTTTTTTTCTTGCGTTCTGTTCTTTTTTTCTTGTGTTCTGTTCTTTTTTTCTTGCGTTCTGTTCTTTTTTTCTTGCGTTCTGTTCTTTTTTTCTTGTTCTGTTCTTTTTTCTTGCGTTCTGTTTTTTTTTCTTGCGTTCTGTTCTTTTTTTCTTGCGTTCTTTTTTCTTGTTCTGTTCTTTTTTCTTGCGTTCTGTTCTTTTTTTCTTGCGTTCTGTTCTTTTTTCTTGCGTTCTTTTTTCTTGTTCTGTTCTTTTTTCTTGCGTTCTGTTCTTTTTTTTCTTGCGTTCTGTTCTTTTTTTCTTGTTCTGTTCTTTTTTCTTGCGTTCTGTTTTTTTTTCTTGCGTTCTGTTCTTTTTTTCTTGCGTTCTTTTTTCTTGTTCTGTTCTTTCTTCTTGCGTTCTGTTCTTTTTTTTCTTGCGTTCTGTTCTACTCATTTTCTGTACTGTATATTGTCCTGCTGTTCTTTGTTCTTTTTTCTTCTGTTGTCTTGCTGTGTTCTGCGCTGCGTTCTTCTGTCCTGCTCTGTTCATTGTCATGTTCTATGGTGCATTAGTGGGCCAGCAATAGCAACAGCCTGGTTGACCAGACCACCACCAGACAAGACTGGTCCAGGACCGGCCTGCGGGCGTAAGATAACTCTGGAAACCCATCAACGGTATTTCAAAGGTACATCTGAACACCATAAGCTCTGTGAACAACAATTCTGCCAGACTCCATCATGTTTAATACGTATTTTGGAACATCATAATGATCCGTCAGCCCAGTTTTTAATAACTCACTCTCCCCTCTCTCTCTCTCTCTCTCTCTCTCTCTCTCTCTCTCTCTCTCTCTCTCTCTCTCTCTCTCTCTCTCTCTCTCTCTCTCTCGTCTCTGCTGTGATCCAGGAAATGTCCATCATAGTACTGGTCTAATATAACACCAGAGGACACACAATAGTACACTAACCGAGGTTATCAACCGTCTGCTCTCTCTCCCTGTTACCGCTTTCTTCTTGTTTGTATTTGTTTCTTGTAGTTACCTTTTCTATCCGTCTGTCTTCATGTTATTTTGTTGACGTTAACCTTCTGTGTGTCTTCTTGTCCTTATCTGTTGTTCTTTATAACAGTTACATTACTTTGTCTTCTTGTCTTCATCCCTACATCAGTCCGCCTGAACTAACAAGGCTGAGGGACTGACCACCACCGCCTATCAAGGCTGAGGGACTGACCACCACCGCCTATCAAGGCTGAGGGACTGACCACCACTGCCTATCAAGGCTGAGGGACTGACCACCACCGCCTATCAAGGCTGAGGGACTGACCACCACCGCCTATCAAGGCTGGGGGACTGACTACCACCGCCTATCAAGGCTGGGGGACCGACTACCACCGCCTATCAAGGCTGAGGGACTGACCACCACCGCCTATCAAGGCTGAGGGACTGACCAACACCGCCTATCAAGGCTGGGGGACTGACCAACACCGCCTATCAAGGCTGGGGGACTGACCAACACCGCCTATCAAGGCTGGGGGACTGACTGCCACCGCCTATCAAGGCTGAGGGACTGACTACCACCGCCTATCAAGGCTGAGGGACTGACTACCACCGCCTATCAAGGCTGAGGGACTGACTACCACCGCCTATCAAGGCTGAGGGACTGACTACCACCGCATATCAAGGCTGAGGGACTGACTACCACCGCCTATCAAGGCTGAGGGACTGATTACCACCGCCTGTCAAGTCTGGAGTCTACCTGGAGGGAATTCTGGGGATCAACACCCCCGCGGCCCGGTCCATGACCAGGCCTCCCGGTGGATCAGGGCCTTATCAACGAGGCTGTTACTGCTGGCCACACGTAGTCCAACTTACGAACCACAGCCCGGCTGATCCGGCACCGATTTTAGGTATCTGTCCAGCTCCCTCTTGAAGACAACCAGGGGTCTATTGGTAATTCCCCTCATGGCTGGTGGGAGACTGTTGAACAGTCTTGGGCCCCGGACACTTACTGTGTTTTCTCTCAGTGTACTAATGGCGCCTCTATTTTTCATTGGGGATATGTTGCATCGCTTGCCAAGTCTTTTTGCTTTCGTAGGGAGTGATTTCTGTGTGCAGATTAGGGACCAGTCCCTCCAGGATTTTCCAGGTGTACATTATGATGTATCTCTCTCGCCTGCGCTCTAGTGAGTACAAGTCAAGTGCTTCCAGGCTCTCCCAGTAGTTAAGGTGTTTGATGGAACCTATACGTGCAGTAAAGGTTATCTATACATTCCCTAGTTCTGCAATTTCACCTGCCTTGAATGGGGATGTTAATGTACAGCAATATTCCAGCCTAGAGAGAACAAGTGATTTAAAAAGAATCATCATTGGCTTGGTATCTCTTGTCTTGACTGACTACCACCGCCAGTCAAGTCTGAGGGACTGACCACCACAGCCTATCAAGGCTGAGGGGCTGACTACCACCACCTGCCAAGGCTGAGGGGCTGACTACCACCACCTGCCAAGGCTGAGGGGCTGACTACCACCACCTGCCAAGGCTGAGGGGCTGACTACCACCACCTGCCAAGGCTGAGGGGCTGACTACCACCACCTGCCAAGGCTGAGGGGCTGACTACCACCACCTGCCAAGGCTGAGGGGCTGACTACCACCACCTGCCAAGGCTGAGGGGCTGACTACCACCACCTGCCAAGGCTGAGGGGCTGACTACCACCACCTGCCAAGGCTGAGGGGCTGACTACCACCACCTGCCAAGGCTGAGGGGCTGACTACCACCACCTGCCAAGGCTGAGGGGCTGACTACCACCACCTGCCAAGGCTGAGGGGCTGACTACCACCACCTGCCAAGGCTGAGGGGCTGACTACCACCACCTGCCAAGGCTGAGGGGCTGACTACCACCACCTGCCAAGGCTGAGGGGCTGACTACCACCACCTGCCAAGGCTGAGGGGCTGACTACCACCACCTGCCAAGGCTGAGGGGCTGACTACCACCACCTGCCAAGGCTGAGGGGCTGACTACCACCACCTGCCAAGGCTGAGGGGCTGACTACCACCACCTGCCAAGGCTGAGGGGCTGACTACCACCACCTGCCAAGGCTGAGGGGCTGACTACCACCACCTGCCAAGGCTGAGGGGCTGACTACCACCACCTGCCAAGGCTGAGGGGCTGACTACCACCACCTGCCAAGGCTGAGGGGCTGACTACCACCACCTGCCAAGGCTGAGGGGCTGACTACCACCACCTGCCAAGGCTGAGGGGCTGACTACCACCACCTGCCAAGGCTGAGGGGCTGACTACCACCACCTGCCAAGGCTGAGGGGCTGACTACCACCACCTGCCAAGGCTGAGGGGCTGACTACCACCACCTGCCAAGGCTGAGGGGCTGACTACCACCACCTGCCAAGGCTGAGGGGCTGACTACCACCACCTGCCAAGGCTGAGGGGCTGACTACCACCACCTGCCAAGGCTGAGGGGCTGACTACCACCACCTGCCAAGGCTGAGGGGCTGACTACCACCACCTGCCAAGGCTGAGGGGCTGACTACCACCACCTGCCAAGGCTGAGGGGCTGACTACCACCACCTGCCAAGGCTGAGGGGCTGACTACCACCACCTGCCAAGGCTGAGGGGCTGACTACCACCACCTGCCAAGGCTGAGGGGCTGACTACCACCACCTGCCAAGGCTGAGGGGCTGACTACCACCACCTGCCAAGGCTGAGGGGCTGACTACCACCACCTGCCAAGGCTGAGGGGCTGACTACCACCACCTGCCAAGGCTGAGGGGCTGACTACCACCACCTGCCAAGGCTGAGGGGCTGACTACCACCACCTGCCAAGGCTGAGGGGCTGACTACCACCACCTGCCAAGGCTGAGGGGCTGACTACCACCACCTGCCAAGGCTGAGGGGCTGACTACCACCACCTGCCAAGGCTGAGGGGCTGACTACCACCACCTGTCAAGGCTGAGGGGCTGACTACCACCACCTGCCAAGGCTGAGGGGCTGACTACCACCACCTGCCAAGGCTGAGGGACTGACTACCACCATCTGTCGAGGCTGAGGGACTGACTACCACCACCTGTCGAGGCTGAGGGACTGACTACCACCACCTGTCGAGACTGAGGGACTGACTACCACCACCTGTCGAGGCTGAGGGACTGACTACCACCACCTGTCGAGGCTGAGGGACTGACTACCACCACCTGTCGAGGCTGAGGGACTGATTACCACCGCGTATCAAGGCAGAGGGACAGATCTCCTTCTGTCAAGGCTGAGGGACTAACCACCTCAACATTTCCTCCTATACTCTGTCTAGCGTTATATTCCCCTGCATTCGACTGAAGAAGTCTGCTGAGCAGGCGAAACGTTTCATTAATAGAGATCCCCAGGTGTTGCACCAGTGTCTTGTTCATCAACATGACGTCATTGTTGGATGAACATAAACTTTGTTAGACCTTGAAATCTCTCACGTTTTTTAACCTTCGTCATTAAACGAAGCTCGGCGGGATTTTAACGTTTTTCCTCTGTCGTGGATTACGTTTTAATGTTTTTTTAATATCTGTGATTAAGAATTAATTATTTATATTAACAGTAAGAGCAGAGATCTGAGTGTTCCAGCTCTGATTGTGTAATTTAAGGATTAGTTAGGCCCTGATTGGTTTAACGACGTTAAGCGTCATTTTTTTTACGTGATTCTAGACGCCATTTTGTTTCAGCACCAGGAGCCTGACTAACCACCTGTGATATACCTTTGACGAGTTTCTAGAGCTTTTCTTCTGCCGCAGCCTGGACCAGGCTTGTCTGGTGCTACCTGGTCAACCAGGCTGTTAACACGGAAGCCTGGCCTCAGAAAAATGGCTATAATCGTAACAATTCTGAAAGGGGTGGAGGAGTAAGCCAGTGGAAGGCCTCGGTCACATGACCAAAAGCTTCAGCGGCGTCAGGAAAAATTTGTCCTGTTTCCTGATGAATCTTACCGAGCCTGGTCTCAGACCTGGCTGTAAGATGTAGAACAACTCTCGAAACTAAGTAGAGGTAGGTCTCAGACTGTTGTGGAATGCGTCTCAGAGCCTTGTTGAACCCTGTTACAAACATTCACACATTACACAAATAACCCGCACATAGAATAGTTTATGACGATGTTTCGGTCCGACTTTAACCAATTACAAGTCACAGTGTGACTTGTAAATGGCCGAAACGTCGTCATATTCTTCTCTCTGTCCTATGTTAGTGTTATTCGTTGAAGATTGAGACACTTATGCAGCATATGGGAATCTTTATTCAGGAAACGTTTCGCCACACAGTGGCTTCTTCAGTCCAATACAAAGAGGAAGGCGTAAGGAGAGGAGGAGAATGAGGTAATCAGTCCCTC
>NC_091366.1:10939081-11021581 GCF_038502225.1 Cherax quadricarinatus
GGGAAGGGTAGATGTTATCAGTAACACAGACTAGTACTCACTCTTATTCACCGACCAGCTGACCCGAGATTCCCAATGCGTGGTCCACTACACACACGGCTGTCCAGAGCTCTCGCTCACTTGACCTGTCACCAACCTCTCTCTATTGCTCAGCTGTTTCTTTGCTTATATGGTCCTCAAATCACCCCCCCCCCTTCCCTTCCCCATAAGGCGTAGACCATGTATTATGACCTGACGCCGAGATCTGGCGCCGTCACGAACAAAAGACCTAAGACTTAAGCCGAAAGGCGTGCCTGACAGCTATTTGCCAAGGCAAGGTGTGACCATTTAATTGGTTAAATTAGGTCTCCCTCAGAGACCTTACAAGCATAGTGGACTACATCACACTGTAAACAAAGTCTTGCAGTGGGTCACTGACAACACTGAGGACACAGTAAACCACCAAGCTGATGTAAACAAAGTCTTGCAGTGGGTCACTGACAATACTGAGGACACAGTAAACCACCAAGCTGATGTAAACAAAGTCTTGCAGTGGGTCACTGACAACACTGAGGACACAGTAAACCACCAAGCTGATATAAACAAAGTCTTGCAGTGGGTCACTGACAACAATATGATGATCAATGAGGACAAGTTTCAGTTACTACATTATGGAAAGACTGAGGAAATAAAGACCGGAAGATAATATAAAACAAACGTAAACACTCGCTAGAGTGGAAGACTTGTGTGAGGAACTTAGCAGAAATACACTCTAAAAAGGGTCACAACAATGTGATAGGCTGGATAACTAGAACCTTCAAATTAAGGTAAAGTAATAGGCTGGATAACTAGAACCTTCAAATTAAGGTAAAGTAATAGGCTGGATAGATGGAACCTTCGAATTAAGGTAAAGTAATAGGCTGGATAACTAGAACCTTCAAATTAAGTCACTTGTTCACACAAGGCTGGAATATTGCTGTACACTAACAGATCCTTTGAATGCAGGTGAAGTTACAGCTTTGGTGAATGTACAAAGAAGCTTCATTTCTCGTATACATTTAAGCCCAAATTATGTACTCGGAACGAAGATGATCATAATTTACATTTGGATAACTCTGGGGGGACTGGTCTCAGATCTGCACATACGAATCACTGCCTACGAGAGTAAGAGGCTTGGCAGACGGTACAAAATACTTCTTATGAAAAGTTGGGATAACTCATCCCAGTCACTTCCCCTCTCATCCCTTCACTTCCCCTCTCTCTCATTCTTTTACTTTCCCCCTCTCATCCCCCATACTACCCCTCCATCAACACAAGTCAATAAATATTGTAGGCCTAACTGCTGGTAATGTATGACGCATCTCTCTCTCTCTCTCTCTCTCTCTCTCTCTCTCTCTCTCTCTCTCTCTCACACACACACACACACACACACCCGGTGGCCTGGTGGCTAAAGCTCCCGCTTCACACACGGAGGGCCCGGGTTCGATTCCCGGCGGGTGGAAAAATTTCGACACGTTTCCTTACACCTGTTGTCCTGTTCACCTAGCAGCAAATAGGTACCTGGGTGTTAGTCGACTGGTGTGGGTCGCATCCTGGGGGACAAGATTAAGGACCCCAATGGAAATAAGTTAGACAGTCCTCGATGACGCACTGACTTTCTTGGGTTATCCTGGGTGGCTAACCCTCCGGGGTTAAAATCCGAACGAAATCTTATCACACACACACACACACACACACACACACACACACACACACACACACACACACACACGAAGTGGAATAGCCTGGGTAGTGATGTAGTGAAGACAGGATCCATACATAGCTTTAAGAAGAGGTATGATAGAGCTCACGGAGCGGGAAGAGTGACCTGGTAGCAGCCAGTTGAAGAGGCGGGGCCAGGAGCTGTGAATCGAGCCCCACAACCACAACTGAGTATAAGTACACACACACACACACACACACACACACACACACACACACACACACACACACACACACACACACACAATATGAGAATTACATAGCATCGAAAGTCACGACTGACCCGAAGCTGTTGTACAGCCACATCAGGAGGAAAACAACAGTCAAGGACCAGGTAATCAGACTGAGGAAGGGTGATGGGGAATTCACAAGAAACGACTGAGAGGTATGTCAGGAGCTCAACACGAGATTTAAAGAAGTATTTACAGTGGAAACCAGTAGGACTCCAGGAAATCAGAACAGGGGGGTACACCAGCAAGTGCTGGATAAGGTACATATAACCAAGGAGGAGGTGAAGAAGCTGCTATGCGAACTTGACACCTTAAAGGCAGTGGGACCAGACAACATCTCTCCGTGGGTCCTTAAAGAGGGAGCAGAGATATTGTGTGTGCCATTAACAAAGATCTTCAACACATCATTTGAAACTGGGCAGCTCCCTGAGGTATGGAAGATGGCAAATGTAGTCCCAATTTTTAAAAAGGGAGACAGACATGAGTCACTAAACTACAGACCTGTATCACTAACGTGTATAGTATGCAAGGTCATGGAGAAGATCATCAGGAGGAGAGTAGTGGTGCACCTGGAAAGAAACAAGTGTATAATTGACAACCAGCACGGTTTCAGGGAAGGAAAATCCTGTGTCACAAACCTACTAGAGTTTTATGGCAATGTGACAGAAGTAAGGCAAGAGAGAGAGGGGTGGATCGACTGCAATTTTTTGGACTGCAAGAAGGCCTTCGACAGTTCCTCACAAGAGGTTACTGCAAAAGCTAGAGGATCAGGCACACATAACAGGAAAGGCACTGCAATGGATCAGAGAATACCTGACAGGGAGTCAACGAGTCATGGTACGTGACGAGGTGTCAGAGTGGGCGCCTGTGACAAGCGGGGTTCCACAGGGGTCAGTCCTAGGACCTGTGCTGTTCTTGGTATATGTCAACAACATTACAGAAGGGATAGACTCAGAAGTGTCCTTGTTTGCAGATGATGTGAAGTAAATGAGAAGAATCAAATCGGATGAGGATCAGGCAGGACTACAAAGAGACCTGGACAGGCTACAAGCCTGGTCCAGCAACTGGCTCCTTGAGTTTAACCCTGCCAAATGCAAAGTCATGAAGATTGGGGAAGGGCAAAGAAGACCGCAGACACAATATAGTTTAGATGGCCAAAGACTGCAAACCTCACTCAAGGAAAAAGATCTGGGGGTGAGTATAACACCGAGCATATCTCCTGAGGCGCACATCAATCAGATAACTGCTGCAGCATACGGGCGCCTGGCAAACCTACGGATAGCGTTCCGATACCTCAGTAAGGATCTGTTCAAGACTCTGTGCACCATTTACGTCAGGCCCATACTGGAGTATGGAGCACCAGTTTGGAATCCACACCTAGTCAAGCACGTCAAGAAATTAAAGAAAGTGCAAAGGTTGTCAACAAGACTAGTCCCAGAGCTACGGGGATTGTCCTACGAAGAAAGGTTGAGGGAAATCGGCCTGACGACACTGGAGGACAGGAGGGTCAGGGGAGACATGATAACGACATACAAAATACTGCGCGGAATAGACAAGGTAGACAAAGACGGGATGTTCCAGAGATGGGACACAGACACAAGAGGTCACAATTGGAAGTTGAAGACTCAGATGAATCAAAGGGATGTTAGGAAGTATTTCTTCAGTCATAGAGAAGTCAGACCGTGGAATAGCCTAGAAAGTGACGTAGTGGAGGCGGGAACCATGCATAGTTTTAAGGCGAGGTATGATAAAGCTCATGGGGCAGGGAGAGAGAGGACCTAGTAGCAATCAGCGAAGAGGCGGGGCCAGGAGCTATGACTCGACCCCTGCAACCACAAATAGGAGAGTACAAATAGGCGAGTACACACACACACATCCATTAAAACAATCCTCTTGAAAGCATTACCAGGATTACACTCGTGCTGATCGGATTTGCACTTCAACTTTATCAAGTTTCACTTTACCTGGAGATTACCAGCAACAACCTGATCAACCAGGCTGTTGGTGGTAAGAGTATACATTCCATCGTGTTCACCACAACCTGGTTGATCAGGAACTAATTTGAAGAACATATTAAGTTCCCTCTTGAAGAGTCATGTGTGTGTTGTCAGTACCCCTTATGAACGGAAGGTGTTGAAGTCTTGGTCCCTTTACACTTATTGAGTTATCAAGTTAAGTCTTGAAAATACTCGGGGGTAATCCTTCATAACTTGTCTGCTAGATTACTGAATCTGGTTATAGAGAGCAAGACATATACATTGTGAATCTTAAAAGCAGTAGTTATGGTGGTGGTGGTGGTAATAGTAGTAGTAGTGACTGTAATGGTGGTAGTGGTGGTGGTTGGAGTAATAGTGGCTGTAGTGGTAGTGGTGGTTGTAGTAGTAGCTGTAGTGGTTGTAGTAGTAGTAGTGGCTGTAGTGTTAGTGGTGGTTGTAGTAGTAGCTGTAGTGGTAGTGGAGGTTGTAGTAGTGATGGTAGTAGTGGCTGTAGTGGTAGTTGTAGTAGTAGTGGCTGTAGTGGTGGTGGCGGTGGTTGTAGTGAAAGTGCCTGTAATGGTGGTTGTTGTAATAGTAGTGGCTGTAGTGATAGAGGTGGTTGTGGTGGTAGTGCCTGTAGTAGTAGTAGTTGTAGTAGTAGGGTCTGTAGTGGTGGTGGTATACCTGGAGGATACCTGGAGAGGGTTTCAGGGGTCAACGCCCCCGCGCTCCGGTCTGAGGCCAGGCCTCGTGGTGGATGAGGGTCTGATCAACCAGGCTGTTACTGCTGGCCGCATGCAAACTGACGCACGAACCACAGCCCGGTTGGTCAGGTACTGACTTTAGGTGCCTGTCCAGCGCCTTCTTGAAGACAGCCAGGGGTCTATTGGTAATCCCCCTTATGTATGCTGGGAGGCAGTTGAACAGTCTTGGGCCCCTGACACTTAATGTGTTGTCTCTCTGTACTCGTGGCACCCCTGCTTTTCATTGGGTGAATGTTGCATCTCCTGCCGAGTCTTTTGCATTCATGTGGAGTGATTTTCTTGTGCAAGTCTGGTACTAATCCCTCTAGTATTTTCCAAGTGTATATTTTCATGTATCTCTCTCGCCTGCATTCCAGGGAATAAAAATCAAGGGACTTCAACCGTTCCCATTAATTTAGGTGCCTTATCGTACTTATGTGTGTCATGAAAGTTCTTAGTACACTCTCCAGGTCAGGAATTTCGCCAGCCTTGAAAGGGGCTGTTAGTGTACAGCAGTATTCTAGCCTAAAGAGAACAAGCGATTTGCTGAGAATCATCATGGTCTTGGCGTCCCTAGTTTTGAAGATTCTCATTTTCCATCCTGTCATTTTTCTAGCAGATGCGGTAAATACATTGCTTTGGTCTTTGAAGGCGAGATCCTCTGATAGGAGGACAGTAATGGTGGTAAAAGTAGTGGCTACAGTGGTGGTGATAGTAGTAGTTGTGGTGGTGGTGGTAGTCGTAGCGGTGGTGGTAGTAGCAACAGTAGTTGTATTAGTAGTAATAGTTGTATTAGTAGTGTTGGTATTGGTAGTAGTGGTAGTGGTAGTAGTGGCTGTAATAGTGGTGGTAGTAGTAGTAGTGGCTCTGGTAGAAGTAGTAGGTAGAGGTCGTGACTAAGGATATTGCTGTGTTTCAACCACGAAATAAGTCATTTGTCCTTCCTCAGTGGTCGTTTGGTCGTCTTAACTACCATCTACGTAAGAATGGTTGGATTTGGGAGGGACATGACTTCTTACTGAATACCTTCTTTCTACTATTGGACTACACCTCTCCTTCTGACAGTATATAAGTCTCCATACTGTCGCTTAAACTTCACGTTGTTTCAGACTATGGAGCAAAACTCTTCTCCATGCTGAAGGACTGGCCACCACAAAACTACGTCTTCAAGGCTGATGGACTGATTACATCTTCACATCTCTACTGCTAATGCCAACTTTCCTGTACTCGACTGAAGAACCCTACTGTGTAGGCGAAACGTTTCCGAATAAAGATGCCTAACTGCTGCATGTGTCTCGCTTACCAACCTGCCGGTATTATATACCATTTTGATATTCACTAAGAACAGTGTTGGAATATTAGAATTACTATTACTATTGCATGTATAGCCTGTCGTGAAATATATATATATATATATATATATATATATATATATATATATATATATATATATATATATATATATATATATTATTTTATATATATATATATTTTATATATATATATATATTTTATATATATATATATTTTATATATATATATATTTTATATATATATATTTTATATATATATATTTTATATATATATATTATATTTTATATATATATATATATATTATATATATATATATATATATATATATTTTATATATATATATATTTTATATATATATATATATTTTATATATATGTATATATATTTTATATATATATATTTTATATATATATATATATATATATATATATATATATATATATATATATATATATATATATTATATATCCACTGGACCATCCTTAAACACCAGGTGCTCAGCAGTGCTGAGCATGTGATCTTGATGCAAGACATTCGTGGTCGTGGAGCCTCAGAGACTAATTTCAGCTTTATCTTGCTTGGTGTACCAGCCTTCATGAGTAGTCTATATATCAATGAAATCACGAGATAAGTGATTTTGAATCATTAACAGAACTGTCTTCTGGTGTTCAGTGGTCTTTGTAGATAGTGTTCAGCCAAACATTCACCTACCCAAGACACACCAAGAGGTTATCAGATACCATGTAGAGTCTGCAGTCAAGTATTCATAGGGGAGAAAGGACGAACACTGTCTGCAAGGATCCTTGAACACCAGAAGGCAATATGTTCCTTAAGGAACTTAGATGCACTCGTTTCCCATGGGCCAAGGGTCTTCGAGCCTATGGAAACAAGGTTTCCATATTTTCTAGACTTTTGGGACTCCCTGAAGCTGGGAGCTGTCCCTCCTCCCTCCCAAGTGTATTACTGATACGTATCAGCTAAGGTAGATGCACATGTGTAGTACACCTCCCCCCCACACACACACTATATATATATATATATATATATATATATATATATATATATATAATATATAATATATATATATATATATATATATATATATATATATATATATAATGCAAACACTCACAGACAGTTGATCTTAATGCAAGACAAGCCACGGGGAGTTGCTTTGCAACATATCAAAGTTCCTGATGACGCACTGAGAAGTGCGAGAGTACTTGAGCTAAATATTTTCGTCCCCCCCCCATGGCTTGTCTTGCGCATATATATATATATATATATATATATATATATATATATATGCAAAACAACCACTCTGAAAGAATAGAGAAATTCCAAGCGCTTTCGTGACTACTCACATTATCGATAGTTCCTTGATAATGTGAGTAGTCACGAAAGCGCTTGGAATTTCTCTATTCTTTCAGAGTGGTTGTTTTGCATATTCTGAAATCACCTGTTTACTGTGATCTTATTGCATATATATATATATATATATATATATATATATATATATATATATATATATATATATATATATATATATATGCGCAAGACAAGCCATGGGGGGCGAGAAGCCTCGCCACAGCCCGTTGCCCAGCTCAACGGGAACCCCAAGTACAGAGGTCTGATGGAAGTCAAAAGCGTCCTGATGGAGCCACTATGCTACCCTGGAAGGATGGAAAGCAGATTGCCTGGGACTACACCTGTGCTGCCACATTGGCAGACACCTACTTGCCATACTCTGTAGTGGAAGGGGGTGGAGCTGCCAGCCACAGGGAGACCCAGAAGATCCGAAAATATGAAGACCTTCCCCCTTGCTATAACTTCATTCCAATAGGGTCGGAGACCCTTGGAGCATGGGGCAAGTGTGCTCTAAAGTTCCTCAAAGAGCTGGGTGAAAAGCTCATCACAGAAACCAAGGACCACAGGGCGACCAGCTTCCTCTTTCAGAGACTCAGTGTTGCGATCCAGAGAGGAAATGCCTGCAGCATTCTGGGCACGCGGCCCACCGCAGGGGAGCTGGACGAAGTATTCGAGATGTAGCTCTGAGTTACCTATGTTGTTTTACTTTGTATCATATTTTTGTGAATGTTTCGTCAATGTATTTTGTCTTTAAATAAAATATATATACATAATATAGGGGGTGGTAGGAGAAAATTCTCAAACAGCTTCAGGGAGAATCTTGAGTTTTCCCTGAAGCAAGTTTATTCTTTTCTCTGAGGATGAGGGTCCCCATGACAGTTCTAGAGGTGGTACCTCCCTATATTTTTTAATATATATATATATATATATATATATATATATATATATATATATATATATATATATATATATATATTAGAACAATATTATAAATGTATTTATTTTTAATAAGAATATTTTTTCTTTGCAGGTATGGATGAGAATACACTCGTGGGTGGTAATGTATATTCAGACTGGTAAGATTTCTCTCTCTCTCTCTCTCTCTCTCTCTCTCTTGTTTACACTGTGTGTGTAACTATCATATAAAATAAGGTAGAAGCACACTGCTGATGTATCCAATTTTGTTTAATATACAAGCTCTTTCTTTCTCCCTCTTGCTTCCTTTCTCCCTATTTTCCTTGCTTTCTCCCAATCTCCCTTGCTTCCTTTCTCCCTATCTTCCCTGCTTCCTTTCCTTCTCTTGCTTCATTTTTCTGCTTTGCTTCCTTTCTCTCTTCCTCTCTCTTGCTTCCTATCTCCCTTCAGTTCTCCATTTCTCCCTTTCTGTTTTTTCATTCCTTTTTCCATATCTTGCCTCCGTTCTCCGTTGCTTTCTTCCTCTCTTCCTTGTTTCCTTTCCCCCTCTCTCCTTTCTTTCCTTCTCTCCCTTGCTTCCTTCTTTCCCTTTTCCTTCTCTCCCTTGCTTCTTTCCCTTTTCCTTCTCTCCCTTGCTTCCTTCTTTCCTTCTTTCACTTGACCTTATTTTCACAAATAATGAGGATCTGATAAGAGACATAAGAATATCAAAAACAACTAATTCCGATCACAACCTAATTGAAGTCCAGACGTATATGCATAGGGGTCTTGATCAGCAGAATGCATGTACCTGTGAAGGTGTCTTCACAAAATACAACTTCAACAACAAGAACATCAACTGGGACCAGGTGAACCATGTCCTAAATGAAACATGTTGGGAAGATATCTTAAATGACATGGATCCAAACCAGTGCCTTGAAAAGATCAACTTCCTGGCAGCTGAAGCATGTTCTAGGCACATTCCCCTAAGAAAGAAGAGGAGCAGGAGTAAACTGGAGAGAGAAAGACGCTCCTTCTACAGAAGACAATGAAGAGTCACTGAGCTCCTCAGGAGTGCTAGAATATCTGATACTCGAAAGGAGGAGCTGACCAGGGAAGTGGAAACTATCGAACTTAAGTAAAATGACTCCTACAGGAACCAGGAGAGACAAGAGCTTAAAGCTATTAGTGAAATTGAAAGAAATTCGAAATATTTCTTTTCATATGCCAAAAATAAGGCAAATACCACATCTAGTATCGGGCCCTTACTCAGACAGGATGGGACTTACACAGATGACAACAAGGAAATGAGTGAAATATTGAAATCCCAGTACGACTCTGTGTTTAGTGAGCCACTAATCAGTCTGAGGATCGACGACCCAAATGATTTCTTCATGAATGAGCCTCAAAACTCCATAAATGTGTGCCAGATTTCCGACATTACTCTAACTCCGATAGACTTCGAAAAAGCCATTGACAACATGCCTATGCACTCAGCCCCGGGCCCAGACTCGTGGAACTCTGTATTCATTAAGAACTGCAAGAAACCCCTCTCGCGTGCCCTAAGTACACTATGGAGGAGGAGCTTGGACATGGGTGAAATTCCACAGTCACTTAAAACAACAGATATAGCCCCACTCCATAAAGGTGGCAGCAAAGCATTAGCTAAGAACTATAGACCAATAGCTCTGACGTCCCACATCATAAAAATCTTTGAAAGAGTGCTAAGAAGCAGGATTGTAAATCACATGGATTCCCAAAATCTGCACAATCCAGGGCAAAATGGGTTCAGGGCAGGTCGCTCCTGCCTCTCACAACTACTGGATCACTATGATATGGCCTTGGATGCACTGGAAGAAAATCAGAATGCAGATGTAATATACACAGACTTTGCAAAAGCATTTGACAGATGCGATCATGGCGTAATAGCGCACAAAATACGTGTTAAAGGAATAAATGGGAATGTGGGGAGATGGATCTTCAACTTCCTAACAAATTGAACACAAAGAGTAGTGGTCAACAGAGTTAAATCGGAGGCTGCCATAGTGAAGAGCTCTGTTCCACAAGGCACAGTACTCGCCCCCATCTTATTCCTCATCTTCATATCAGACATTGACAGATATATACATCACAACACCGTATCAACCTTTGCGGATGATACTAGGATCTGCATGAGGCTGTCATCTGCTGAGGACGCGGTTAACCTCCAAGAAGATATAAACAAAGTTTTCCAGTGGGCAACGGTAAACAATATGATCAATGAGGACAAATTCCAACTACTCCGTTATGGAAAACTGGAGGAGATAATAACTAGAACAGAATATACTACAAACTCTGGCCATGCAATAGAGCGGAAAAATAATGTAAGGGACCTGGGAGTAGTAATGCCTGAGGATCTCACTTTCAAGGATCACAACAGTGCCACGATGACAAGTGCAAAGAAAATGATAGGATGGATAATGAAAACGTTCAAAACGAGAGATGTCAAGCCAATGATGATCCTTTTCAAATCACTTGTTCTCTCTAGGCTGGAATACTGCTGTACATTAACATCTCCGTTCAAAGCAGGTGAAATTGCAGATCTTGAGAGTGTACAGAGAACCTTTACTGCACGTATAAGTTCTGTCAAGCACCTTAACTACTGGGAACGCTTGGAAGCACTTGACTTGTACTCGTTGGGACGCAGGAGAGAGAGATATATCATAATCTATACTTGGAAAATCCTGGAAGGAATGGTCCCGAATCTGCACACAGAAATCACTCCCTACGAAAGTAAAAGACTGGGCAGGCGATGCAAAATGGCCCCAATTAAAAGTAGGGGTGCCATTGTTACAATAAGAGAAAACACTATAAGTGTCCGGGGCCCAAGACTGTTCAACAGCCTCCCATCAAGCATTAGGGGAATTACCAATAAACCCCTGGCTGCCTTCAAGAGAGAGCCGGACAGATACCTAAAGTCAGTGCCGGATCAGCCGGGCTGTGGCTCGTACGTTGGACTGCGTGCTGCCAGCAGTAACAGCCTGGTTGATCAGGCCCTGGTCCACCGGGAGGCCTGGTCATGGACCGGGCCGCGGGGGCGTTGATCCCCGGAATAAACTCCAGGTAACCTCCAGGTTCCCTTCTTCTCTTCCTTGCTTCCTTCACCGAGGATTCATATCTTTAGTCTTCCATGTTGTCATTTTCTTCTTCTCCAGTTCACCTTTCCGTTCGCTCCCATTTGCATAATGGGGTGACCCCCCTCCACCCCCCCATTAGTGCCGTTACCACCGGCAACCTTGGCATTAGCACCCATTAACCCCGTCACGCACAATCAACTCTTAGAGTGACGATGCAGCTCACCCATTCACTCACCCTCATTCACCGAGCCTTGCACATATTCACCCTCCTCTTTGCCCCTTCACATCCTCTTTCCCTCACATCCTCCTATTTCCCTCACATTCTTCTCTTCCTCCTCACATACTCCTCGTCGTCCTCACATCCTCCTGTTCCCCCTCACATCCTCCTCTTTCCCCTCGCATCCTCCTCTTCCCCCTCACATCTTCCTCTTCCCCCTCTCATCTTCCTTTTCCCCTTTTCCATCCCCCTCTTCCCCCTCACATCCTCCTCTTCCCCCTCACATCCTCGTGTTGGTCTCCTGTTTGTTCCCCTCGTCACTAAGATAGGCCTATTAGTCTAGGTTCCTTGCCAACATCTCCATTTAGAAGTGTCTGCCACTGCCTCCTGGCACCTCCGACCAGACCCACCGATGTACTAGACCCACTGATCGACTAGACCCACCGACGTACTAGACCCACTGATCGACTACACCCACCGACATACTAGATCCACATCCACCGACGTACTAGACCCACCGACCGACTAGACCCACCGACCGACTAGACCCACCGACCGACTAGACCCACCGACTCACTAGACCCACTGACTCACTAGACCCACAACAAGACTTACCAACCCACTACATCAACAGTACACTACACCACTACATCACCACTCCATTTCTACGCAACATTACCACTGCATCACCACTACATGATTCACAACTTCCATGTTAATGGGACATGTTTTAAAGAGCTTGTGTTAGTGTCTCGTTTGACCAACTAAACGAGGATTTACCTGCCTGAAGGAAGGATTTACGTACCCGAAGGATTTACGCGAATGTTGAAAGGATTTACGTACCCGAAGGAAATATTTGCGTGATCGACGGGAGGATTTGTGTGCCCGACGGAAGGATTTACGTACCCGAAGGAAGGATTTACAAGCAGAACCCACTTGAAATGAAAATTCACTCGATTTGATATTGGTGAAGAACGAGAAACTAACTAGAAGTAGTACAGTAACAAACACATGTACTCTGATGACACCATCATAGAGTACAAACACATTACACTGATGACACCATCATAGAGTACAAACACATTACTGATGACACCATCAGAGAGTACAAACACATTACACTGATGACGCCATCATAGAGTACAAACACATTACTGATGACACCATCAGAGAGTACAAACACATTACACTGATGACGCCATCATAGAGTACAAACACATTACTGATGACACCATCAGAGAGTACAAACACATTACTGATGACACCATCATAGAGTACAAACACATTACACTGATGACGCCATCATAGAGTACAAACACATTACACTGATGACGCCATAGAGTACAAACACATTACTGATGACACCATCAGAGAGTACAAACACATTACACTGATGACGCCATCATAGAGTACAAACACATTACTGATGACACCATCAGAGAGTACAAACACATTACTGATGACACCATCATAGAGTACAAACACATTACACTGATGACGCCATCATAGAGTACAAACACATTACTGATGACACCATCAGAGAGTACAAACACATTACACTGATGACACCATCATAGAGTACAAACACATTACACTGATGACGCCATCATAGAGTACGAACACATTACTGATGACACCATCATAGAGTACAAACACATTACACTGATGACGCCATCATAGAGTACGAACACATTACTGATGACACCATCAGAGAGTACAAACACATTACACTGATGACGCCATCATAGAGTACAAACACATTACTGATGACACCATCAGAGAGTACAAACACATTACACTGATGACGCCATCATAGAGTACAAACACATTACTGATGACACCATCAGAATACAAACACATTACACTGATGACACCATCATAGAGTACAAACACATTACACTGATGACGCCATCAGAGTACAAACACATTACACTGATCACACCATCATAGAGTACAAACACATTACACTAATGACACCATCAGAGTACAAACACATTACACTGATGACACCATCATAGAGTACAAACACATTACACTGATGACGCCATCAGAGTACAAACACATTACACTGATCACACCATCATAGAGTACAAACACATTACACTGATGACACCATCAGAGTACAAACACATTACACTGATGACACCAGAGTACAAACACATTACACTGATGACGCCATCAGAGTACAAACACATTACACTGATGACGCCATCATAGAGTACAAACACATTGCACTGATGACACCATCATAGAGTACAAACACATTGCACTGATGACACCATCATAGAGTACAAACACATTACACTGATGACGCCATCAGAGTACAAACACATTACACTGATGACGCCATCATAGAGTACAAACACATTGCACTGATGACACCATCATAGAGTACAAACACATTACACTGATGACGCCATCAGAGTACAAACACATTACACTGATGACGCCATCATAGAGTACAAACACATTGCACTGATGACACCATCAGAGAGTAGAAACACATTGCACTGATGACACCATCATAGAGTACAAACACATTACACTGATGACGCCATCAGAGTACAAACACATTACACTGATGACGCCATCAGAGTACAAACACATTACACTGATGACACCATCAGAGAGTAGAAACACATTACACTGATGACACCATCATAGAGTACAAACACATTACTGATGACACCATCAGAGTACAAACACATTACACTGATGACACCATCAGAGTACAAACACATTACACTGATGACACCATCAGAGAGTACAAACACATTACACTGATGACACCATCAGAGAGTACAAACACATTACACTGATGACACCATCAGAGAGTACAAACACATTACACTGATGACGCCATCATAGAGTACAAACACATTACACTGATCACACCATCAGAGAGTACAAACACATTACACTGATGACACCATCAGAGAGTACAAACACATTACACTGATGACACCATCAGAGAGTACAAACACATTACACTGATGACGCCATCAGAGTACAAACACATTACACTGATCACACCATCATAGAGTACAAACATTACACTGATGACACCATCATAGAGTACAAACACATTACACTGATGACGCCATCATAGAGTACAAACACATTACTGATGACACCATCAGAGTACAAACATTACACTGATGACACCATCATAGAGTACAAACACATTACACTGATGACGCCATCAGAGTACAAACACATTACACTGATCACACCATCAGAGAGTACAAACACATTACACTGATCACACCATCAGAGAGTACAAACATAATACACTCGGATCATACCATCGTAGAGTACAAACGAGCATACACTCGGGCAGCTCCAGTAATAGATACGAGAAGAAATGTTTGATAAGTTAATACATGTACCACTGAGAAGCATAAACGACATTTAGGTCCCACTTGCACTGTTTACAAAGTCACACTGACTTTGTAAATACTCCAAGTCGGACTGAAACGTCGTTGTAAGCTCCTCTCTATGTGCTGGCTATTTGTCTATATTAAAGGGAACTGTACGGCTTGACAACGTGAATGTCACGATTGACAGATCACCGATATAGAAAATAAATTAAGATGTCGTAGAGAAAAGAATCGACAAGAATATGTCGAAGATATTGCAAGAAACTCCAAATATTTCTACACGTGTAACCTCGATGAGTTCCGGGAGCTTTTCTACTCTCGGAGCCCGGCCATGGGCCAGGCTCGTATGGTGCTTGCCTGGTCAACCAGATTGTTGCTGCCTGGTTGATCTCGACGAGAAAGAAATGAATGAAACTCTCAAAAGCGATATAAATGAAAGTGGAAATAAATTTTTTTTTTTTTTTTACAAAATTTTAAGGCCACATAATTCCGTAGAACGAAATAGAAAAATTTCCACTCATGCAACACCAGATTTATGGAATTTATTGTTTAAAAAAGAGTAAAATTCCATTAGCAGGATCATTGAGAACAGCAGTGTTGCAGCTGAGAGACAATGTTGCAGCTGAGAGACAGTGTTGCAGCTGAGAGTGTAGTGTTGCAGCTGAGAGTGTAGTGTTGCAGCTGAGAGTGTAGTGTTGCAGCTGAGAGTGTAGTGTTGCAGCTGAGAGTGTAGTGTTGCAGCTGAGAGTTTTGCAGCTGAGATACAATGTTGCAGCTGAGAGACAATGTTGCAGCTGAGTGTTGCAGCTGAGTGTTGCAGCTGAGAGGCAATGTTGCAGCTGAGTGTTGCTGTTGAGATACAATGTTGCAGCTGAGAGACAATGTTGCAGCTGAGAGACAGTGTTGCAGCTGAGACAGTGTTGCAGCTGAGACAATGTTGCAGCTGAGACAGTGTTGCAGCTGAGAGACAGTGTTGCTGTGAGACCTCTACCCACTCTACCTGAGGTATCCCAGCGAGTGAGCACGTCTCCTGTGTATCCCAGTGCTTAACAGAATAGGGAATAGCATGTGGAGGTACAAAATAAAAAAAATGTGAACTATGGCTATAGTTTACTTAATAACATAAAAGGGCTAGAATACCACATATACTGATGGACATTTACATAATATAACAATTGATCTATGAGACTTATTACCAGGGGGAAAGTTATCAGTAACATGGACTAGTACTCACTCTTAATTCACCGACCAGCTGACCCGAGATTCCCAATGCGTGGTCGGCTACACACGCAGCTGTCCAGAGCTCTCGCTCCCCGGACCTGTCACCAACAACCTCCTTGCTCAGCTGTTCCCTGGGCTTATATCGTAGTCAAAGTACCCCCTCCCCAATGGGGTATGTATCACGTGTTACGACCTGACGCCGTCAAGAACAAATGACCTCAGACGTGGGCGTGACTACCCGACATTTGCTAAGGCAGGTGTGACCATATAATTAGGTCTCCCTAGAGACCTCACAAGCCCATCTGAACTGCATCACATTGCAGCTGAGACACAAAGTTGCAGCTGAGAGATAATGTTGCAGCTGAGAGACAATATGTGACTTGAATAACAAAAAAAGGCACAATACCGTGACTGGAACAAGTCGGACTGAAACGTCGTCGTCAGCTCTTGTCTTTTATGTGCGGGTTATTTGTGTAAGTGACTTGAAGAGTGTCATCATCGGCTCAATATCTCTTGTATTAATGTTTGTAGAATTACCCACAATATGTTAGGTAAAAGGACACAAGTGCAGCTAATGTGACATTTTATTGTAGCAACGTTTCGCTCTCCAGGAGCGAAACTGCTTGACAAAGCTCCTGGAGAATGAAACCTTGCCACAATAAGACGTCACATTAGTTGCACTTGTCCTTTTATCAACATCTCTTGTTTTGAGGTTTCCAGTTATCCAACCTATTATTTTTCTTACAGTTGCAATAACATTGTTCTGCTTCTTGGACTTGAGATTAAGCAAATAAGTTTATTCTGGTATACACAAATACAGTTACATAGATTATCATACATAGCATGTGTGTAGAGAACCTGGGATAACCCAAAAAAGTCAGAGTGACTTATTTCCATTGGGATCTTGATATCGTGCTATTGAGTGGTGTTGTTTTGTGTTTCGATCTTGTTTTTCTCCTTTCTTCCGCAACGTAGTAACTGAAACTTGCCCTCATTGATCATCATCATGTTGTCGGTGGTCCACTGGAAGACTTTGTGGGGCAGCGGGCCTCCAGCAGCAACAGCCTGGTTAATCAGGCAAGCACCAGACGAGCCTGGCCCATGGCCGGGCTCCGGAAGTAGCGACTCTATGGATGCCAGTGCGCTGTATGACCCTTCTTTTGATTATAATTATATGGTTGCCAGTTACATACAAATTCTAATAACGTGGTCAGAGGTTTACTTAAACGTCTAAGTTACCTGGAGTTTACCTGGAGAGAGTTTCGGGGGTCAACGCCCCCGCGGCCCGGTCTGTGACCAGGCCTCCTGGTGGATCAGCGCCTGATCAACCAGGCTGTTGCTGCTGGCTGCACGCAAACCAACGTACGAGCCACAGCCCGGCTGATCAGGAACTGCCTTTAGGTGCTTGTCCAGTGCCAGCTTGAAGACTGCCAGGGGTCTGTTGGTAATCCCCCTTATGTGTGCTGGGAGGCAGTTGAACAGTCTCGGTCCCCTGACACTTATTGTATGGTCTCTTAACGTGCTAGTGACACCCCTGCTTTTCATTGGGGGGATGGTGCATCGTCTGCCAAGTCTTTTGCTTTCGTAGTGAGTGATTTTCGTGTGCAAGTTCGGTACTAGTCCCTCTAGGATTTTCCAGGTGTATATAATCATGTATCTCTCCCTCCTGCGTTCCAGGGAATACAGGTTTAGAAACCTCAAGCGCTCCCAGTAATTGAGGTGTTTTATCTCCGTTATGCGCGCCGTGAAAGTTCTCTGTACATTTTCTAGGTCGGCAATTTCACCTGCCTTGAAAGGTGCTGTTAGAGTGCAGCAATATTCCAGCCTAGATAGAACAAGTGACCTGAAGAGTGTCATCATGGGCTTGGCCTCCCTAGTTTTGAAGGTTCTCATTATCCATCCTGTCATTTTTCTAGCAGATGCGATTGATACAATGTTATGGTCCTTGAAGGTGAGATCCTCCGACATAATCACTCCCAGGTCTTTGACGTTGGTGTTTCGCTCTATTTTGTGGCCAGAATTTGTTTTGTACTCTGATGAAGATTTAATTTCCTCATGTTTACCATATCTGAGTAATTGAAATTTCTCATCGTTGAACTTCATATTGTTTTCTGCAGCCCACTGAAAGATTTGGTTAGCCACAAACGAGGAAATAACATTAAACGAGCAGCTTGTGTTTAGCAGCGCGTGATATGTTTACAGCGTATATGTTAGTTTACATAAGAAGGTACAATACCGGGACTGCAACAGTACACAAATAACCCACACATAGGAGAGAGGAGCTTACGACGACGTTTCGGTCCGACTTGAAGTCGGACCGAAACGTCGCCGTAAGTTTGTCTGTTATGTGCTGGCTGTTTCTCTTTATATACGGTGCAAGCAGCAAATTGCCCTAGAAACCACCAACAAAAAGAACTTGGTATAAGCCCTCGCAGCCCATAAAAAGTAACATTATCCCCATTCTCTCTCTCTCTCTCTCTCTCTCTCTCTCTCTCTCTCTCTCTCTCTCTCTCTCTCTCTCTCTCTCTCTCTCTCTCTCTCTCTCTCTTTTTTTCTCTCGTTGGTTGCCAGGAAGTCCACATGATCTGGTAGAGTGAGTGATCAGTGTAATAGGTTAATATCTACGGTAAGTGGACGAGTGAGCGGCACCCATTACAGCGACAGGAAGGTGGGCGGCGAGAGACGGAGAAAGGGAACAAAAGCAAGAGGAAAGAGGGATGAAAAGAGGAGAGTAACAAAAAAAGATGGAAGAGGAGGAAGTGTTATTGTGGGAACACCCAAAGTGTGCATTATTCTGTTATATATACAGTGTGCTTCTACACTAGAATATATGATAGTTAAAACTGTGGGAATAAAAGTTGTTACCCTATTCATTGAGAGAGTGGATGGAGGTGGTTGCTTTTGTGTTTGTGATCATAATTAAAGGACTTTGAGCTGCCCTCTCCTTCCTAAGCTCAAACCTGCCTGTCCTCCATTCCCCAGGCACTGTGTGAGCTTTGGGGGTTCAGACAACTTCAGTGTTTTTGGTTCCAGCAGAGCTAGAGTTTGAGAAATTCTCTCTTTTTACACAGGGTTTAACAAGGTTTGGTTAAGGATCCCTAGCTTTATTGACAAGCTATTTAAAGGTTAAGGTTTCCTAACTTTATTGACAAGCTAAGAGCTGTTACCTACATCAGCTCGTTTGAAAGCATTTTTATTGTTATGAAACATACAAGTATTTTTTTGTTATGAGACATACAAGTAGGGAACAGGATGATGATGGAGCCATCTGTGGGCCAGCATTTTCATTTGATCAACTGACTTCATCTCGTTGACATCATAATGCTGTACGAATGTGTTCCAGACTCGAGTCATCCTGGAGAAAAATGATCTCAGATGAAGTGATGTTCTGGAGAAGGTTACAGCCAGAGTGAAGTTGCTGCTTTCTGCCCGTCTTGTGATATAGAAGCTTGCTTCACGCTGTCCTCGAAGTGGATCCAAGTGTGATACTTTGACAATGTTGGCCTTGTACATAACAGTAAGGCCACCCACATCCCTCCTGTGTTAAAGGCTCTGCTGAAATTACAGATCTATCTAGGATGGGTCCAGGCGAGAGATGAGACGTCTTGCTCTGTTCTCTACTCTGTCAAGCAGTCGCAGATGAGAGGGGGGAGGGGCAGGCAAACCAAGAAAGTGGAGCATACTCAAGGTGTGAGCGTACTTGTTCCTCATACAGAATCTTGCAACCCCTGCTGTCAAGCAGACGCGAGATACACAGTCCTGTAAGCTTCCTGGCTGCCTTGTTTGCTAGATTTACAACATGGTTCTTCATGGTCGGTTTGGACTCAAATTTCACCCCAAGGATATCAACTTCTTCCCCTGGTACCAACACTCTCCCATTCATACTTAATACTGCTTCGGCATTACCATCATTGTGCCTAGAGACCATCATCATTTGGGCTTTCTCAGGTGCAAATGTTACTTGCCATCTATTTCCCCAAGCTGATATAGCTCTTAGCTAGTGATTGATACAGCTTAGAGCAGCTGGCATTTCTTCTCTTGAATAAGTAAATGTCAGCATATGCACGGGATTCTGGGATGAGATGAAGGTCATTGAAGTAGACATTACATAACAATGGTCCCAGCACACTTCCCTATGAACACTTGCCCCAATAGATTTCTTGCTGATTTTGTTCCATTGAGAACTACCCTTAGATATCTATCATGAAGGTAATCACTGAGGAGGCGTAGCGTAGAGCCTGCAATTCCCAGTGCTTGAAGTTTTGCTAAGAGGCCCTGGTGCCACACCCGGTCAAAAGCACCAGCAATGTCCAGTGCTACCACACAGCTGACTTTGGATTCATCCAGTGACTGGTGCCACTTAGTGGAGAGGTTTAACAAGAGGTCAGCAGGAGAGTAACTTTTCCTGAAGCCATATTGACGGTCACAAAGTAGTGAGTGGTAGTCAAAAATCTGTCATTTGTCTTGAGATTAAGGGGAAATGGTATGGTGATACCGACAGGATGTGGTAAAAGACACTTATGTACAGTTCAGGACATTTATCAAAAGAAACGTTTCGCCACGAGTGACTTCTTCAGTCCTAATACAGAGATAACTAAGAAAACGCTTATATATAGTGGCAGGAGTCAGGTGAAGTGACATGTGGGCCGAGGTGGTAGTAGTAAGTAGTAGTAGTGGAACTAAGGAGGTGAAGCTGCACTAATCACTGTCAGTAACACTATAAAGCAAAAATCCGGTAGTTCAGTATCTCAAAATTGCTAATCGACAGGATATTACCCATTCTGGGAACTGCTGTTACATGATGTCAGCAGGTCCCTCTCTAGCCATCCGTCTCACCTCCTTAGTACTACTACTACTACTACTACTACTACTACTACTACTACTACTACTACTACTACTACTACTACTACTACTACTACTACTACTACTACTACTACTACTACTACTACTACTACTACTACCTCCTCCTCTACCCACACGACACTTCACCTGACTCCTGCCACTATATATACGCGTTTTCTTAGTTTTCTCTGTATTAGGACTGAAGAAGTCACTCGTGGCGAAATGTTTCATTTAATAAATGTCCTGAACTTCACATAAGTGTCTTTTACCATGTCTTGAGATTATTGTCTCAAGAATCTTGCCAGTGATTGACAGAAGTGACACTGGTCTGTAGTTGCTGATTTCTGCTCTGCTCTTCTTTTTTGTGAACAGGGGCTACAGTTGCCTCTTTCCACAGAGAGGGCCATTTACACTACTAGGCAGTGCTGAAAGATGCGAGTCAGAGGTGCTGCTAGCTGGTCTGCACATCTTCTCAACAATCTTGGGCTCAACATGCCTGGGCCCACAACCTTTTCTTGGTCAAGCGATTTAAGTAGGAAATACATCACCTCCTGCCTTTTGGTCACCACTGACAGTTTTGACACCGTTTTTGCAGCTAGCGAAGGAGGGTCCCTTGCTGGATCAGGAACTTGCATTTTGGTAGCAAAGTGTTTGTTCGGCAAAGACGTCCGCTGTCTCTTGACTACTAATAGAGGTGGTCCCATCCTATCGGTTTAGAGATGGAATGAGTTCATCAGGCAGATGCAATCTCTCTCTCTCTCTCTCTCTCTCTCTCTCTCTCTCTCTCTCTCTCTCTCTCTCTCTCTCTCTCTCTCTCTCTCAGACAAGGTGAACAGGTCCAGAATATTTCAGAGATGGGACACAACAACAAGAGGACACGACTGTAAGTTAACTCCGACTAATCATAGAGATATTAGGAAGTATGTCTTCAGCCTTAGAGTTGTCAGGAAGTGGAACAATCTGAAGAGTCATGTAGTGGAGGCAGGCTCCATACATAGCTTTAAGAAGAGATATGATAACGCTCTTGGGGCAGGAAGGAGTGGACCTAGTAGCGACCAGTGAAGAGGAGAGGTCAGGAGCCGTGAATCGAACCCTGCAACCACAAATAGGTGAGCGCGCGCGCGCGCGCACACACACACACACACACACACACACACACACACACACACACACACACACACACACACACACACACACACACACACACACACACACACACACACACAGGCAGTGGGGGAAAGGTTGAAGAATGGATAAGGGAAGGAGTAGGATTACGAAGGATGGTATCAGAGTAGTGGGATTCAGATGCAGTTGAGGGGCAAATTGAGGGATTGAGTCGGCTGGTAATGGAGATTGAGAGGGAGATGGTAATAAGCGAAGATGGAAAGCGATGGAGGGAGGACAATGGAGGAGAAAGATAAGGAGAAAAGGAGAGGAAGATGTGTGTATGCATGTGTATATATATATATATATATATATATATATATATATATATATATATATATATATATATATATATATATATATATATATAGAGAGAGAGAGAGAGAGAGAGATTGGAGAAATCCAAATAAACTAGCCACAGAAGGGGAAGAAAATCATAGGAATATATCTCCTCCTCTCTCTTCCTTCCCTCCCTCCTTCCGTTTTCCTTTTCCACCTTTTCCTCATTGTCTCTCTACGCCTTATATTACTGTTTTCTTTCCCTCTTCCTTTTCTCCCTCCCCTTTCTTTCCTCTCCTACTGTTTACCCAACACAACGTGCCAGGCCTAACGTCAGTCACAACATGCCGCGGGATTACCCCAGTAGGCCTAGCACCAGGGAGGGAGGGGAAGTGGAGGGAAGGAGGAAGAGGCGTGAGTAATAAGAGAGAGGGAGGAAGAGGGAGAGACGTGAGTAAGAAGAGAGAGGGAGGAAGAGGGGGAGACGTGAGTAAGAAGAGAGAGGGAGGAAGAGGGAGAGACGTGAGTAAGAAGAGAGAGGGAGGAAGAGGGAGAGACGTGAGTAAGAAGAGAGAGGGAGGAAGAGGGAGAGACGTGAGTAAGAAGAGAGAGGGAGGAAGAGGGAGAGACGTGAGTAAGGAGAAGGTATGTGAAGAATAGAAAACGGAAATAAAGTGGGGCAGATGAGGAAGTGGAGGCAGAAAGAGGAAACGCAGAGAGATAGAAGCATGAGGAAGTGGAGAGGGAGGGGAAAAGGCGTGGCGTATGGGAAAGAGGAACAGGGAGACGCGGGTTGGAGTCCCTGGCATGAAGTTGATACAAGCGCCTCAGTGGAAATAAGTCAGTTTGTCTTACGTGTTTACACTGCATGTTACTGGCCTTATTTTTTGCTTAACAGTATTTTATAACGTAAACTACATTATGTATACGGCAGAAAACAAATAAAGTTGTATTGTAATATACACATAGGTTCCTTGTTTGTATATCTTGTAACAGTTGAAAGGCTTTGAAATAAACTGATGTAGGTAACAGTTCTTAGCTTGTCTACCTGGTGTGTGTTCCGGGGGTCATCGCCTCCGGGGCCCGGTCCATGATCAGGCCTCCAAGTAGATCAAGGCCTTATCAACCAGGTTGTTACTGCTGGTCGCACGTAGTCCAACGTACGAGCTTCAGCCAGGCTGATCAGGTATTGACTTTAGGTATCTGTCCAGCTACTTGAAGACCACCAGGGGTCTGTTGGTAATTCTCCTTATTGCTGGGACCAGGACACTTATTTTCTCTTAGTGTACTAATGGCGCCCCTACTTTTATTACCACTCCCAGGTCCTTCACATTACTTTTCCGCTCTATTGTGTGATTGGAGTTTGTAGTATATTCAGTCCTAGTTATTATTTCCTCCAGTTTTCCATAACGGAGTAGTTGGAATTTGTCTTCATTGAACATTATATTGTTCTCTGTTGCCCATTGGAAAACTTGGTTTATATCTTCTTGGAGCTTTGCCGTGTCCTCATGCAGATCCTAGTATCGTCTGCAAAGGATGATACAGTGCTGTGGTTTACATTTCTGTATATGTTTGATATGAGGATGAGGAACAGGATGGGGGCGAGTACTGTGCCATGTGGAACAGCTTTTCACTGTGACATCCTCCATGTAAAGATTGTTCCACGCATCTACAACTCTGAAAACCAATACTTACCTATGTTCTTTCTAAATCTAAATTTATCTAACTTTAATCCGTTATTTTTGGTTCTTACCTGATTCGATATCCTCAGTATTTTATTAATATCGCCTTTGAAACCACGTGTAAAAAAAAAACATTGATCTAGAGAGTGTACAGAGATCCTTTACTGCACGTATAAGTTCTGTCAAGCACCTTAACTACTGGGAACGCTTGGAAGCACTTGACTTGTACTCGTTGGAACGCAGGAGGGAGAGATATATCATAATCTACACTTGGAAAATCTTGGAAGGAATGGTCCCAAATCTGCACACAGAAATCACTCCCTACGAAAGCAAAAGACTGGGCAGGCGATGCAAAATGCCCCCAATAAAAAGTAGGGGCGCCATTGGTACGCTAAGGGAAAACACCATAAGTGTCCGGGGCCCAAGACTGTTCAACAGCCTCCCATCAAGCATAAGGGGAATTACTAATAACCCCCTGGCTGCCTACAAGAGAGAGCTGGACAGATACCTAAAGTCAGTGCCGGATCAGCCTGGCTGTGGCTCGTACGTTAGACTGCGTGCGGCCAGCAGTAACAGCCTAGTTGATCAGGCCCTGATCCATCGGGAGGCCTGGTCATGGACCGGGCCGCGGGGGCGTTGATCCCCGGAATAACCTCCAGGTAACCTCCCAAACTATATATTTTCCTAGGAAAATATGATGATAAATGGAGAAGTCGCAGGACTAAAATGAACTTTAGAAAGGAAGGAGGAACAGAGAGAGAGAGAGAGAGAGAGAGAGAGTGAAAAGTTGAAATATTGAGGGGGAAAAGAGGAAAGAGAGGAAAACACTTTTTCAACACATTTTCCTCCTCCCACCGAGGTAAGGTGACTTTAAAAAGAGGAAACGCATTTACCATCATTCGTTCAGTCTCTGTTTTGCTGGAAGTGTACTGACATCACAGTACAGATGTTGGGATAAGATAGTGACGAATAAGGTAGGCTAGGGAAGGTTAATGAAGAAAAAAGTAGGTTAGAGTGGATTAGGGCAGGACAAGGGTAGGTTTGGGCAGGTTCACCAGGGGGTTAGCAGGAAAGTTTGAGTGGACAGCGAGGGTAGAACCACTCTCGACATCGCTCACAGGTACGACACAGATATTAAACTCTGAAAGCGAAAAATAATTATTATTTCTACCAGTACATGTACAACGTATACAGACCATAGCTGACATCAGTGATATACTATGTAGAAAGTCCCTTGTTATGCGGAGCATTTCCCGCTTATTAGGTTAATTTTGTCCCCAGGATGCGACCCACACCAGTCGACTAACACCCAGGTACTTCTAGGTGAAGAGGGACAGCAGGTGTCTTAAGGAAACACAGCCTAATGTTACCATCCGTACAGGGGATCGAACCACGTCTGAGGGCGTATCGTCGTAGTAGATGCTCTAAAGACCTACGGGTTTAGAGCTCTCGAATGTAATAACTTAGCACTCGGAATTTCAGTAATGTATTAAGCACGTGCTCCGTCTGCAGCTGTTCGGAATACGTCAGAAAATGCACGTTCAGTTGTTTACTTTCCCACCTTAGCGTTATTTGCGTTGAACGAATTCAGAGTATATTTCAATACTTTAAATTTACTGACGCCTGCCTCTCACACCTGCTGACACCTGCCTCTCGCATTTACTGGCACCTGCCTCTCACACCTGCTGACACCACCCTCTCACACCTGCTGACACCTGCCTCGCATCTACTGGCACCTGCCTCTCACTCCTGTTGACACCACCCTCTCACACCTGCTTACACCACCCTCTCACACCTGCTGATACCACCCTCACACCTGCTGATACCACCCTCTCACACCTGCTTACACCACCCTCTCATACCTGCTTACACCACCCTCTCACACCTGCTGACATCACCCTCTCACACCTGCTGACATCACCTTCTCACGCCTGTGAAAATAATTTTTTTTTTTTTAAACCTCAAGGCCTGCTGGGACATTTGGAACATGTATGGACACTGTTTGAACGTGACATGCGTTTGGACATGGGAGAACGCGTTTGGACATGTTGGATACACGCTTGGACAAGCTAGGAATCGTTTGGACGTGCTGGTAACATGCTTGAATAATTAGAACACTTTTGAATATGACGGGAACCATTCAAACACGGTGGAACACGCTTCGATATACCGGGTTCCGTTTGGGCACGATAGAACAAGCTTGGACATGCTGTAACCCACTGATACACGGTGGAATATGACTGATCAAGAATTCAGTCAATAACCGCAAGTCTCCATAGATCAGTACTCAGGCTTGGAGAACCTTAAATAGGTTGAGGTAATCAGTCCCTCAGCCTGGAGTCGAGCTGTTCAATTTATTAATCTTGGTAAAAGTACAGCATATGTATGTATAATATTTGCCAGGACAGGGGTCCGGGGACGGGTCTCATAAGAACATAAGAAAGGAGGATCACTGCAGCAGGCCTGTTGGCCCATACTAGGCAGATCCTTTACAATCCATCCCACTAACAAAACATTTGCCCAACCCAATTTTAATGCTACCCAAGAAATAATTTCTGATAACTCTATCTACTCATTTGCAAGTCCCAATCAGATCCAACCCCTCCCACTCATGTACTTATCCAACCTAAATTTGAAACTACCCAAAGTCCTAGCCTCAATAACCCAACTAGGTAGACTGTTCCACTCATCAACTACCCTGTTTCCAAACCAATACTTTCCTATGTCCTTTCTGAATCTAAACTTGTCTAATTTAAATCCATTACTGCGGGTTCTCTCTTGGACAGACATCCTCAAGACCTTATTAATATCCCCTTTATTAATACCCATATTCCACTTATACACTTCGATCATGTCTCCCCTCATTCTTCGTCTAACAAGTGAATGTAATTTAAGAATCTTCAATCTTTCTTCATAAGGAAGATTTCTAATGCTATGTATTAATTTAGTCATCCTACGCTGAATGTTTTCTAACGAATTTATGTCCATTCTGTAATATGGAGACCAGAACTGAGCTGCATAATCTAGGTGAGGCCTTACTAATGATGTATAAAGCTGCAGTAAGACCTCTGGACTTCTGTTGCTTACACTTCTTGATATAAATCCCAGTAATCTATTTGCCTTATTACGTACGCTTAGGCATTGCTGTCTTGGTTTAAGGTTGCTGCTCACCATAACCCCCAAGTCCTTTTCACAATCTGTATGGCTAAGTTCTACATCATTTAACTTATGAGTACTAGGGTTATGGGCACTCCCAAGCTTCAGAACCTTGCATTTATCTACATTGAACTGCATCTGCCACTTTTCTGACCAAGAATAGAGCTTGTTTAAATCCTCCTGAAGTTCCATAACATCTACGTTTGAATCAATTATCCTACCTATCTTTGTGTCATCGGCGAATTTGCTCTCATCACTAGTAATTCCTTCATCAAGATCATTGATATATATTATAAACAACAACGGGCCCAAGACTGATCCCTGTGGAACGCCACTTGTTACTGATCCCCACTCGGATTTAACCCCATTTATGGACACTGCTTCCTGTCTGTGAGCCATGACTCGATCCATGAGAGCACTTTTCCCCCAATGCCATGAGCTGCCAATTTCTTTAAGTCTTTGGTGCAGAACTCTATCAAAAGCCTTACTAAAATCTAAGTAAATAATATCAAATTCTTTATCGTGGTCAACAGCCTCAAATGCTTTACTGAAGAAAGTTAATAAATTAGTTAGACAAGACCGGCCTCTTGTGAATCCATGCTGAGTATCATTAATCAAGCTATGCTTATCGAGATGGCTTCTTATAATCTGAGCTATAATTGTCTCTAGTAATTTGCTTACAATTGAGGTCAGGCTTATTGGGCGGTAATTTGACGGTAACGACTTGTCCCCTGTTTTAAAAATAGGAGTTACATTAGCCATCTTCCACATATCAGACACTACACCTGTTTGAAGAGATAAATTAAAAATATTAGTTAATGGTTCACAGACTTCCATTTTGCATTCCTTTAGAACCCTTGAATAAACCTCATCAGGACCCGGTGACTTATTTTGCTTCAGTCGGTCTATCTGCTTCACAACCATTTCACTAGCGACTGTGATGTTACATAATTTATCATCTTCTGGCCCAGTATAAAAATTAATTACTGGAATATTATTAGTGTCTTCCTGTGTAAAAACCGAGAGAAAATAATTATTTAAAATCGAGCACATTTCATTCTCTGTCAGTAAGATGCTCTGTGTTATTTTTAAGGGGACCTATCTTATCTCTGACTTTTGTTCTATATACCGGGAAAAAACTTTTTGGGTTAGTTTTAGAATCCCTAGCAACTTTAATTTCATAGTCCCTTTTAGATTTTCTTATCCCCTTTTTAATGTCCCTCTTAATGTTAATATACTGATTCATAAGATGACCCTCACCTCTTTTGATACGCCTATAAATTCCTTTCTTATGCCCTAGTAGATATTTCAGCCAATTATTCATCCATTTTGGGTCATTTCTATTTGATCTAATTTCTTTATACGGGATAAACGTTCTTTGAGGCTCATGTATAGTGTTCAGAAAACTGTCATACTGATACCTCTCTTCGTTACCCCAGTCAACAGATAAGTGTTCTCTAAGCCCATCGTAATCTGCTAAGCGAAAATCTGGGACTGTTACTGAGTTATCCCTACTATCATACTTCCATTCAATGCTAAAAGTAATTGATTTGTGGTCGCTAGCACCCAGTTCCTCTGAAACTTCTAAATTATTAACAAGAGATTCATTGTTTGCCAGAACTAAGTCAAGCAGGTTATTACCCCTTGTAGGTTCTGTCACAAACTGATTCAAAAAACAATCCTGAACTACTTCTAAGAAGTTGTATGATTCTAAATTCCCAGTCAAGAAATTCCAATCAATATGACTAAAGTTAAAGTCTCCTAGAATTACTACATTATCGTGCCTTGTGGCCCTAACAATTTCCTCCCATAGAAGTCTCCCTTGGTCCCTATCTAAGTTTGGGGGATGGTATATCACACCTAAAATTAATTTTTCATGCCCCTCTGAAAATTCTATCCAAACAGACTCTGTATGTGTTACTTCAGACTTAATACCCATTTTTATGCAACAGTTCAAGCGATCTCGGACATACAATGCCACCCCACCCCCCTTCCCGATACTTCTATCTTCTTGGAACAATTTAAAACCCTGAATGTGACATTCCGCAGGCATGTCCCGACTTTTTGAATTAAACCACGTCTCAGTTATGGCAAATACATCAATGTTACCTGCACTAGCAACTAATCTCAACTCGTCCATCTTATTCCTAGCACTGCGACTATTTGTGTAATATATATTTAAAGACCCTACTCCCTCTTTACCCTTCCTGCTCCTTTCTGTTATTCCACTAAACCTATTACTGTCCTTGTCAATTAGTGCCACTGGCTTTCCAATATCCACCTCATTTTGCCTATTACTAGTTCTCCTAGTACTCATATTACTACCCTGCGACTTCACAGTTTTCCCGCCAAAACCCATACCACTAACTATTCCTAGTTTAAAGACCTAACAACTCCCTCCACTGTGTTGGCCAGTGCTCCCACCCCAGACCTAGATAAGTGAACCCCATCCCTGGCATACATGTCATTTCTGCCATAGAAGAGGTCCCAGTTGTCAATGAATGTTTCCGCATTTTCCTTACAGTATTTGTCCAGCCAGGAATTGACACCAATTGCTCTGGACAACCATTCATTTCCAACTCCTCTCCTTGGCAAAATGCCACATATGACAGGTTTCCCACCCTTCCTCCTAATTATCTCTATTGCTGACCTATACCTGCTAATCAGGTCCTCACTCCTACGTCTGCCAACATCGTTGCCTCCAGCACTGAGACATAATAGGATTGCTCCCATTACCTCTCATGATGTCATCCAGATGGCTAACAATATCCTTCATCCCCGCCCCAGGAAAACACACACACTGCCTCCTACTCCTATCCTTCAAGCAGAATGCCCTATCCATGTACCTAACCTGGCTATCCCCAACAACAACAATGTTTTTACCTTCCTTGGCGTCGTCTGTCGTGATGCTCCGAGTAGTCGACTCACATTCTTCAGGTAGCATTACACCACTTGTGGAATTCGTGAAGACGTTCTCGATGGTCTTCGTTGGGGTTTCTAGGGATGTCTCACTCACGTCTGCCAATGCTTCCTTGGTGCTCATTGTGGCATTCCCAGTAGAACACTCACATTCGTCAGGTAGCACAGAGAATGAGTTGGAAGTTTCCACGGTAGTCTTCTGGTTTCTCGTTGTTTCTGCCTCTCCAACCGTTTTCTTGATCCTCGGCTTGTTTCCATGTTGCCCGGCCACTGACCAAGCTCCCCTCTTAACCTGGGGACTCACAACAGGAGGCCCACTACGAATCCTCTTGTTCTCCTCAGTTAATCGCCATATCTCCAGCTTAGCAACTCTGAGCTCTTCTCTCAGCTGCTGGTAAAGTTGCTCAAGAGAGGGCATCCTGGTTCAGACTCAGAGTGCACACAAACAGCTCTTCACAGAGCCAAGTACACATCACCACTGACACACCACCACTCATATCACTAGTAATTCCCTCATCAAGGTCATTGATATATATTATAAACAACAACGGGCCCAAGACTGATCCCTGTGGAACGCCACTTGTTACTGATCCCCACTCGGATTTAACCCCATTTATGGACACACTCTGCTTCCTGTCTGTGAGCCTTGACTCGATCCATGAGAGCACTTTTCCCCCAGTGCCATGAGCTGCCACTTTAACAGTCTTTGGTGCGGAACTCTATCAAAAGCCTTACTAAAATCTAAGTAAATAATATCAAACTCTTTATCGTGGTCAACAGCCTCAAAAGCTTTACTGAAGAATGTTAATAAATTAGTTAGACAAGACCGGCCTCTTGTGAATCCATGCTGAGTATCATTAATCAAGCTATGCTTATCGAGATGGCTTCTTATAATCTGAGGTATAATTGACTCTAGTAGTTTGCCTACAATTGAGGTCAGGCTTATTGGGCGGTAATTTGACGGTAACGACTTGTCCCCTGTTTTAAAAATAGGAATTACATTAGCCATCTTCCACATATCAGACACTACACCTGTCTCAATCTTGCGATGACACGCCTCTGGCTCCCAGTACAGCATTTGTGCGAAGAAGTGGCTTATGTACCGCAGACAGGTGAGATGAAGCAGTCGTAGGCGGCGTCACCTTGGTAAAATCCACAAGTGGAAGTAGGTCATATCTAAGGTTAGGCAAGCGTAGAATTCCCTGTATGAAGAGCCCAAGATGTTGCTGTGTCTCACAGGAATTTGATGAATTGTTCAGAGATCCGACAAGTTGATGAATGAGACACGTGGGTATCTTTACTGTGGAAACGTTTGGCCAGTGAGAACATAAGAACATAAGAATGGAGGTACACTGCAGAAGGCCTACTGGCCCATACAAGGCAGGTCCTTATCAAAACAACCTCTACCCAAAACTACCCAAGAATTAACTCCCGTACCCAATGACACCAATCAAACCCAGCCCCTCCCACTCATATATTTGTCCAATCTCTTTTTAAAGCTACCCAAGGTCCTAGCCTCGATCACCCAACTGGGAAAACTGTTCCACGCATCTACAACTCCGTTAGAAAACCAGTACTTATGTCCTTTCTAAATCTAAACTTTTCCAACTTAAATACATTATTTCTGGTTCTTAGCTGGTTCGACATTCTCAGTACTTTATTAATATCTCCTTTGTTTATGCCCGTCATCCACTTATACACTTCAATGATATCTCCCCTCATTCTACGCCTCTCCAGAGAGTGGAGATTTTAGCCTTTAAGTCTGTCTTCATACGGGAGATTCCTTACACAGTAAATCATTTTAGTCATTCTAGTTAGTGGCTTCTTCAGTCCAATACAGAGAAGAATGGTGGAAGATTAGAAGTAGTTTGAGGTAATTAGTCTCTTAGCCTGGAGGCGATGTGATCAGTCCATCAGTAAAGATAGCCAAGTGTTTTACAAGTGTCTCGTCCACCAACTTGTCACTTCTCTGAACCATTTATCTACACAACCTTAGATTTTCTTACCGCCTTGATGACCTTGAGGACCTTGCTTACATGGCAGTAAAACACAAGAACGAAGGAACATTGCATCAGACCTATTGGTCCAGTCTAGGTTTACCTGGCGGTTATACCGGGGATCAACACCCCCGCGGCCCGGTCCACGACCAGGCCTCCCGGTGGACCAGGGCCTGATCAACCAGGCTGTTACTGCTGGCCGCACGCAGTCCAACATACAAACCACAGCCCGGCTCGCACCCGCCCACTCATGTACCCATCCAGCCTATATTTAAAGTTGAAGATTGAGACACTTATGCAGCATATGGGAATCTTTATTCAGGAAACGTTTCGCGCCACAGTGGCTTCATCAGTCCAATACAAAGAGGAAGGCGTAAGGAGAGGAGGAGTATGAGGTAATCAGTCCCTCAACCTGGAGTCGATGTGTTCAGTCCATCAATCTTGTAGAATGTACCAATCTTGTAGATTGATGGACTGAACACATCGACTCCAGGCTGAGGGACTGATTACCTCATACTCCTCTCCTTACGCCTTCCTCTTTGTATTGGACTGATGAAGCCACTGTGTGGCGAAACGTTTCCTGAATAAAGATTCCCATATGCTGCATAAGTGTCTCAATCTTCAACTTGTCGGTTTTTCAAACCATTCATCACATATATTTAAAGTTAGCCGAAGTTACCTGTGTGTTAATTATTTGTTGTGGGTTGCGTACAGGGGGAAGTAAACGGTAAATCTCCATTTGTGATGTATAACCTGGATCAGTGTATTCCTCACTAGGTGAGAGACAACATACTTGCAATATTTGGATATCTGTATTCTGGAAATGATTCTTGAATAAAACGCCCAAATGTTGCACAAGTATCTTATTTATCAAATTGTCGTTTTTTTAAACCATTTATTCAAAATCTCCACCAACAGCAACAGCCTGGTAGACCAGGCAAACAAGAGGGACAACTGGCCTGGGGGAGTAGGAAACATCCAGAAACAGATGACTGGTAAATCACTGTAAACAAATACTCAAGTTTTCGGGTCATTTACCACTTATCTCTCTTCCCGTTAACCCATAACCATTTTTTACCAACTCTATTGTACCAAAATCCTCGCCTTTACCATTTTCCCCTCTCATTCCCTCGCACTTTCTCACCATTCCCTTATTCTTGAGAGCAGCTTGCTTGCTGGGCATCATGCCCCGGGCAAAAATACCAAAATGAAAACTCGATGTTTTTGTGGAAGTAGTTTGGTTCCAGGTATCAGTGTCAGGCACCAACACCCTGAGTGATCAGATCAGCAACTAGGAGGGCTGGTCTGGGACCGGGTCGCCTGGGGGGGGAAGAGACCTTCCTGAAGGGACTACAGGTGTTGCTGATGTCTCAGATGAAGGAGGGGTGGAGATATGTTCATTGTAGTGTCTGCACGCCTCTTACGAAACAGTGATGGAGTGAATGATGAAAGTGTTTCTTCCTCTTCAGGTCACCCTGCCCTGCCTCTCCTCATCCTCCCCGTTTCCTCTCCTCCCTATCCGTCTCATCCTCCCACCTATTCTCTTGTTTACATCCTGGCTGATCTGGGCTGCTACAAAAACCTCTGTCTGGTCCTTGACTTGAACCACAAGATGAAACAATGGGGTTTCCTGCCACCCCCTCTTCCCTTTCCCCCTCCTTCCTCCTCTCATATTCCCCTTCCCATTCTCTTCTCTTTACTTCCTCGTCCTCCAACATCTGCTTTCCTAAAGTTCTCTCTGTCCTCCTCTCCACTTCCACCTCTCCTCTGCTTCCACTTTTCTCTCTTCTCCTCTTAATCATTCTAGTTTTCCGCGTTTCTCATAGTTTTCTTCCTATTTTTTGTTTTTGTTTTCCTGCTCCTCTTCTATTCCTCCAGGTCTTCCGTTCCATCGGGTTTCCAGGAGATGCTTCACAGGTTTATTTGTTTTCTCTTCCTACTTAAAACTCCTTACTGCAGGAGGAAGAGAAGTAGGAGGAGGAAGAGGAATAGGAAGAAGAGAAATAGGAGAAAGAGAAATAGAAGGAATAGGAGAAGGAAGAGAAGGAAATTTATCGGTAAAAATTGAACACACGAACTTAGTTATTGCACTTGAGTATAAGTCACCAAGATACCAGAAGAACGTTTTCTGGGGGTCAGCGCCCCCGCGACACGGTCCCAGACCCGGCCTCCCGGTGGATCAAGGCCTGATCAACCAGGCTGCTAATGGTGGCCGCATTTAGTCCAGCGTTCGAACTACAGCCTGGCTGATCAGGAACTGACCAGCTGTCGAAAAAAATTAATACGGTCTGAAAAATCTTTCAACCTCCAGCCCCGAATGGAAGAACTTAGCAAATAGTGTTATATCAAAAATAATCCTGGGAGAAGTGTCAAGGACCCAAGACTGCTCAACAGCCTCCCATCATACATAAGGGAAATCACCAATAAACCCCTGGCTGACTTCAAGAGGGAACTGGACATGTGCCTCAAGTTAGTACCCGATCAAATCAGTACCCGATTAGTTCCGAGTCTTTCTACTCCTGGAGCCCGGCCATGGGTCAGGATAGTCTGGTGGTTGCCTGGTCTTCCAGGCTGTTGCTGCTGGTGGCTCACGTCCGGCCAACAGTAACAGCCTGGTTCATCAGGCCCTGATCCACCGGGAGGCCTGGTCGAGGACCGGGCCGCGTGGACGTTGACCTCCGGAACAACTCCAGGTAGGCAGAGGCAGCTCAAGTGAACCACTAAAACTTTAACTTTCATTAAGCCAGCAAATAGTGGAGTCAACAAGGCTAGACAATATACCTTTGGCCTTGTATTCACAAATAATGATCTGGTACAAAATAAGTTAGGCCAGTAAATTCAGATAACACCCTAGTCGAAGCTGAGCTCTGCAGGCACGCGAGTCCTGAGCAGCAGAACACTCATGAGGGTGTTATCACCGTATTCAGTTTTAATAACAAGACCACCTGGATCATATAAATCATGTCTTAATGAAATATGCCTGACCCAAGCGGGACTCTGGGTGTAGAAAAACTCTCGAAACTCATCAAAGGTCCAAAATGTTTTGAATTGCATGGATTCGAACCATTGTCTAGAAAGGATTGACTCTATGGCACCTGAATTATCCTGCAGACACATACCACTTAGAAAAAGAAAGAAATGTAAACTTCTGAGAGAGAGAGAGAGAGAGGATGAGTGAGACTGAGTCCCTGTACAGGCGAAGACGAAAAATCGCAGAACTTCTGAAGGTTACTAGACTATCTGGAGTGCGGAAGGAATCACTGGCTGGAGAAATAGAAGATACTGAAGATGAAGTAATGGGAGGCCAGGAGAGGTAGAGAAGCTAAAAGCATTTAATGAAATTGAAAGGAATCCAAAATAAACTTATAAGCAAAATCCACGGCAAAAACCACATCCAGTATCAGGCCTTGCTCTAACGAGATGGAACTTACACTAAGACAGCAATAAGTTTGAATAAGACTGTGTTCAGTGAGCCATTAATCCGATTAAAGGTTGACAATATTAATTAATTCTCCATGGAGTCTGATACATAAGAAAAACATCAAAATGCTGTTGATGCAATACTATAATGTAAATGATGCATTACCATGATGGAAATAATGCGGTGCCATGAATATGGAAGGCAGTTTCTGGCAATTCTTGATGAATATCGAGTTCCACGAGTCTGGACCTGGGGCGGAGTGCATGGACGTGCAATCAATGCCTTCTTTGAAGTCAAGTGCTGTAAGTTATATCAGAGATTAGGGAGATGCCTACATCACTTTGTCTCGGTCATGAAGAACTCATTTGGGTCGTCAGTCTTCAGGTCAGTTGGTGGCTCACTGAACAATGAGTCCTACTGGGACCTAAGTATTCATTTCTTTCTTGTCAGTGTATATTCCATCTCTACTAGTCAAAGGCCCGATAGTAAATGTTGTTTTTAACTTGGATTATCATATGAGAGGAAGTATTTTGGATTTCTCTTAATTTTACTCATAGGAATGGTCCCAAATCTGCACACAGAAATCACTCCCTACGAAAGTAAAAGACTGGGCAGGCGATGCAAAATGCCCCCAATTAAAAATAGGGGCGCCATTGGTACACTAAGGGAAAACACCATAAGCGTCCGGGGCCCAAGACTGTTCAACAGCCTCCCATCAAGCATTAGGGGAATTGCCAATAAACCCCTGGCTGCCTTCAAGAGAGAGCTGGACAGATACCTAAAGGCAGTGCCGGATCAGCCGGGCTGGGGCTCATACGTTGAACTGCGTGCGGCCAACAGTAACAGCCTAGTTGATCAGGCCCTGATCCACCGGGAGGCCTGGTCATGGACCGGGCCGCGGGGGCGTTGATCCCCGGAATAACCTCCAGTTAGCTTTTAGCTACGTCTCTCTCCTGGACTCTGATGTATTCAGTTTGAGCTCAACGTTTCCCAGTTCTCTAGTCAGTGTTGCTTTTCGTTCTTCAGAGAGTCTGCTGCCTTTGAGTTCTGTTAGTCATCGTCTTTGCTTACAGAGGACGCGTCTCTCCTGTACCAAGCTGCGCCTTCTCTTCCTTCATAACGGTGTGTGTCTGGAGTATACATCTAACGTTATTGAGCTCATCCTCTTGATATACTGGTTTACCTCATCAATTTTCATAGTATCTTCGCTGAGTGTTACAATAAATTCACGATATATTAGCTCCCAGTTGATGCCCTTTTTGTTAAAGTTAAATTAGTTGAACTTGCCTTCATGGTTAAGAGTGTTGATTATGACCAGTGAACATGTATGTTTGAACTTGTAATAAGTTGTGGTCTAAGCTTATTGTTTTCGACAATATTATGTTCCGTAGTAAACCGTAATAAACCCAGTGAAAAGCAGGAGTGCGGTGGGGACAATAAGGGAACACTGTATCAATATCCATAACTCTAGATTACCTCCAGCAGCAACAGCCTGGTTGACCAGGCGAGCACTAGACGAGCCTGGCCCATGGCCGGGCTCAGAGAGTAGATATACTCTCGAAATTCTTCAAAGGTATGACATATTACCAGAAGATATCAGAAATACTGCTGGAACAAGTGTAGAAGCCTTCAAGAGGAAACTGAACAGTTCTCTTCACCAGGTGCCAGATCAACAAGACTGTGATGGATATGTGGGGTAGCGGGCTTCCGGCAGCAACAGCCTGGTTGCTCAGGCTAGCACCATACGAGCCTGGCACTTCTACTCCCTGGCACTTCTACTCCCGGGCTCCGGGAGTAGACACTCGAAACACATCAAAGGTACAAATAACATTTACACAGGAGAATGGAACTGATGACGATGTTTCATTTTATGTGCGGGTTATTTGTGTACTGTTCCAGTCACGGTGTTGTGCCTTTTTATTCTTTTTTACCTATCAGGTCTTCATTATTAATGTATATAAGCTCTAGGGTATTTTCCAGTCTAGTTAGTACTGCTGTTTGCTAGTGTAAGGTGAATTTGTCAGTCTTAGTTGTGTGAAACTGTTCATCTCAACTAGCTCCTGGGACTCTTTCTTCTATTAGTCTTTGCTATATTCCCCCATTGTAGGTGTCTTAAGAGGCACGTAGCTTCCCCCGTCTTCTGATAACATATACATTTTTCCAATATAATCTATCTTGTCCATAATTACTATCACACTTGCTTTGTCTGTTTCGTAAGGTGAAGTCCAGGATCTTTACTTAAATCTTTGAGGACAGTTGTGTTGTAGAGGTCTGAGCACAGCTCAAACCTCTACAAGGTGAAGTCTATGAAAGATTCTGGACTTCACCTTACGAAACAGACAAAGCAAGTGTGATAGTAATTATGGACAAGGTAGATTATATTGGAAAAATGAACATGTTATTAAAAGACGGGGGAAGTTACGTGTCCCTTAACTTAAAGTGAAGTCTCTAAGCAATAGTATATTTGAGGCTAAGTTGGGTAGGTCTTCAAGACAGCACCTCAATTTTCAGTCGTTGTTCTTTGAATTACTGGCGCGTTCCATGTGGTGGTTTAATTTATTTAGGTACAGGCATACATGATTATTATACATAGTATATTGATACATCTGCGAAACTAGTTTCTTAAGAACATAAGAAAGAAGGAACGCTGCAGCAGGCCTACTGGCCCATGCGAGGCAGGTCCAAGTCTCCTAAAGGCTTAAGCCAATGCCCCAACCTAGTCAGGGCAGGCCACATTCACTTAAGGAAGGAACACGACAACTGACCTAGTAGCACAAGCTAATCAGGTTCAACTCACACCCACCCACACCCACTCATGTATTTATCTAACCTATTTTTAAAACTACACAACGTTTTAGCCTCAATAACTGTACTTGGGAGTTCCACTCATCCACAACTCTATTACCAAACCAGTGCTTTCCAATATCCTTCTTGAATCTGAATTTTACCAACTTAAAACCATTGCTGCAAGTCCTGTCTAGGATAGACATTTTCAGCACGTTATTTACATCCCTTTTATTTATTCCTGTCTTCCATTTATACACCTCAATCATATACCCCCTATTTCTACGCCTTTCTAGAGAGTGCAGATTCAGAAAGGCGTAGAATTAGGGGGGATATGATTGAGGTGTATAAATGGAAGACAGGAATAAATAAAAGGGATGTAAATAACGTGCTGAAAATGTCTAGCCTAGACAGGACTTGCAGCAATGGTTTTAAGTTGGTAAAATTCAGATTCAGGAAGGATATTGGAAAGCACTGGTTTGGTAATAGAGTTGTGGATGAGTGGAACAAACTCGCAAGTACAGTTATTGAGTCGGGAATCGATCCCGACTAGTGAGAGTATTGTTATTTGCTTAAAAACACTTGTTTCGTGGATGCATTAATACGTGTACTTTTCGGGAGATTGGTATTCCGAACATTCCACGGTCACGAACGTGTTTGCATCAGGTGTGATATACCTGGTGTTACCGGGTACCTGATGTTTGAAACATTGTTTGGCTCATTGGACTAGAGCGTCGTGGATTTTGGTGGCTTGCCACGAGGCGGACTAAAATATCACGGGTTAGATCCCCGGCTAATCGCAGTGTTGTTATTTACACAGCAACATGTGTAAATTATCAAGGATAGCCAAAAAAGTCAAAGCGACTTAATTCCACAAGTGGAATTATTGCAATAAGTGTATCTAGATTTTTCAGTTTAAGAACCAGAGTTTGGAGCACGTCAGTCATGGTATTAAGTAACTATGTACATGATCGACTCTAACATAGAGAGTAACCCTCTCCCTTGCTTTTACAGTCGCATACCTTTGCTATACCTTTGCAGAGCTTCCAGAGTTTGACTACTCTCGGAGCCCGGCCATGCGCCAGGGTCGTCTGGTGCTTGCCTGGTTAACCAGGTTGTTGCCAGTTTGTACCTAGGAGTCTACATTATGTTGTCAAAGTACGGTACTATTTTTTAGAAAATTAAAAATACATCTGCCTACTTTCCCAGTTTTTTATCCACACATTTTGTGCGCCACAGCACCACAGTCACACTTTTCGAAGGCTTTTGCAAAGTTTCTTCCCTTCCCATTTATTCTTTCCACTCCATCAATTAGTCTTCCCACTCCCTCGCCAGTTTTTCTCTCTCTCCATCTCTGCCTCTTTCTTCTTCCTCCTTCCCTAAGTCTCCATTCTCCAAGATCAAATTGACAGTCACGTGTTGAAGTATCTCCTGGTAATTGGCATCAAATGGTCAATTCCTCTCCCGGAGAGTCTGTCTGTCTCTCTGTCTCTCTCTCTCTCTCTCTCTCTCTCTCTCTCTCTCTCTCTCTCTCTCTCTCTCTCTCTCTCTCTCTCTCTCCCTCCCTGTCTTTTTGTGTGTGTGTGTGTGTGTACTCGATTCACAACTCCTGGCCCCACCTCTTCTCTGGTCGCTACTAGGTCCACTTCCTTTCCCATGAGCTTAATCGTAACATTTTTTTAAGCTATGTATGGATCCTGCCTCCACTTGGCAGACGATGCACCATCCCCCCAATGAAAAGCAGGGGTGTCACTAGCACGTTAAGAGACCATACAATAAATGTCAGGGGCCCGAGACTGTTCAACTGCCTCCCAGCACACATAAGGGGGATTACCAACAGACCCCTGGCAGTCTTCAAGCTGGCACTGGACAAGCACCTAAAGTCAGTTCCTGATCAGCCGGGCTGTGGTTCGTACGTTGGTTTGCGTGCAGCCAGCAGCAACAGCCTGGTTGATCAGGCTCTGATCCACCAGGAGGCCTGGTCACAGACCGGGCCGCGGGGGCGTTGACCCCCGGAACTCTCTCCAGGTAAACTACATCATTCTCCGGTTCTCCAGATTGTTCGACTTCCTGACAACTCTAACATCTGTGTGTGTGTGTGTGTGTGTGTGTGTGTGTGTTGTGTGTGTGTGTGTGTGTGTGTGTGTGTGTGTGTACTCACCTAATTGTGGTTGCAGGGGTCGAGACTCAGCTCCTGGCCCCGCCTCTTCACTGATCGCTACTAGGCCCTCTCCCTCTCTGCTTCCTGAGCTTTGTCATACCTCTTCTTAAAACTATGTATGGTTCCTGCCTCCACTACTTCACTTGCTAGGCTGTTCCACTTCCTGACGACTCTATGACTGAAGAAATACTTCCTAACGTCCCTGTGACTCGTCTGAGTCTTCAGCTTCCAGTTGTGACCCCTTGTTTCTGTGTCCCCTCTCTGGAACATCCTATTTCTGTCCACCTTGTCTATTCCCCGCAGTATCTTGTATGTCGTTATCATGTCTCCCCTGACCCTTTTGACCTCCAGTGTCGTCAGTCCGATTTCCCTCAACCTTTCCTCGTACGACATTCCCCTGAGCTCTGGGACTAGCCTTGTTGCAAACCTTTGTACTTTCTCTAACTTCTTGACGTGCTTGACCAGGTGTGGGTTCCAGTCTGGTGCTGCGTACTCCAGTATGGACCTAACATACACAGTGTACAGTGTCTTGAGCGATTCCTTATTAAGGTATCGGAACGCTATTCTCAGGTTTGCCAGGCGCCCATATGCTGCAGCAGTTATTTGGTTGATGTGTGCCTCCGGTGACGTGCTCCGTTTTATGGTCACCCCAAGGTCTTCCTCCCTGAGTGAGGTCTGTAGTCTTTGTCCACCTAGCCTATACTCTGTCTGTGGTCTTCTTTGCCCCTCCCCAATCTTCATGACTTTGCATTTGGCAGGGTTTAGTTCGAGAAGCCAGTTTCTGGACCACATGTCCAGCCTGTCCAGGTCTCTTTGTAGTCCTGCCTCATCCTCATCCGATTTAATTCTTCTCATCAGCTTCACATCATCTGCGAATAGGGACACTTCAGAGTCTATTCCTTCCATCATGTCGTTCGCATATATCAAAAATAGCACTGGTCCTAGAACTGACCCCTGTGGGACCCCGCTCGTCACAGGCGCCCACTGTGATACCTCTTCACGTACCATGACTCGTTGTTGCCTCCCTGTCATGTATTCCCTGATCCATTGCAGTGCCCTCCCTGTTATATGCACCTGATCCTCCAGCTTCTGCACTAATCTCTTGTGGGGAACTGTGTCAAAGGCCTTCCTGCAGTCTAGGAAAATGCAATCAACCCACCCCTCTCTCTCGTGTCTTACTTCTGTTACCTTGTCATAAAACTCCAGAAGGTTTGTGACACAGGATTTGCCTTCCATGAGCCCATGCTGGTTTTCATTTATAATGTTGTTCCGTTCCAGGTGTTCCACCACTCTCCTCCTGAAAATCTTCTCCATGACATTGCACACAATACATGTCAGACACACAGGTCTGTAGTTTAGTGCCTCATTTCTGTTTCCTTTCATAATTATGGGGACTTCATTTGCTGTCTTCCATTTCTCAGGTAGTTGCCCAGTTTCAAGGGATATGTTGAAGATTGTGGTTAGGGGCACACACAGCATCTCTGCTCCTTCTCTAAGGACCCATGGGGAGATGTCCAGTCCCATCACCTTTGAGATATCAAGGTCACTTAGCAGATTCTGCGCCTCCTCCTCGGTTGTTCGTATGTCATCCAACACTCGTTGGATGACATACTCGATGTTCCCTTCTGTGCTGTCTTTCCAGAGCCCTTCTTGTCTCTACTGTAAAAACTTCCTTAAATCTCCTGTTTAGCTCCTCACATACCTCCTGATCATTTCTTGTGAGTTCTGCACCTTTTGTCCTCAGTCTGATCACCTGGTCTTTGACTGTTGTCTTCCTCCTGATGTGGCTATACAACAGTTTTGGGTCAGTCTTGATTTTCGATGCTATGTTATTTTCATACTGTCGCTGGGCCTCCCTCCTTACCTGTGCATATTCGTTCCTGGCTCTGTGACTAATCTCCCTATTTTCATGTGTTCTCTGCCGTCTGTACTTTTTCCATTCTCTATTGCACTTTGTTTTTGCCTCCTTACACCGTTGGGTAAACCAGGGGCTCGTTCTGGTCTTCCCATAGTTTCTGTTGCCCTTGGGAATAAACCTTTCCACTGCCTCCTTGCATTTTGTCGTTACATATTCCATCATTTCATTTACTGGCTCTCCTGCCAGTTCTCTGTCCCACGGAACCTCCTGCAGGAAGTTCCTCAACCTTATGTAGTCCCCCCTTTTATAGTCTGGCTTTTCCCATTCAACTCCTGTTACTTTCTCCACTTGCAACTCTACTATGTATTCAAAGCACAGAACCACGTGGTCACTATCTCCTAGGGGATTCTCATATGTGATGTCCTCAATGTCTGAACTGCCCAGGGTGAACACAAGGTCCAATCTTGCTGGTTCATCCTCCCCTCTCACTCCGGTAGTGTTCTTAACATGTTGGTGCATGAGGTTTTCCAGCACCACATCCAACATCTTGGCTCTCCATGTTTTGGGACCCCCATGTGGCTCCAGGTTTTCCCAGTCAATCTCCCTGTGGTTTAAATCCCCCATAACCAGCAACTTTGCTCTGCTGGAGTGAGCTCTTCTTGCCACTTCAGCAAGTGTGTCCACCATTGCTCTGTTGCTCTCTTCATATTCCTCCCTTGGCCTCCTGCAGTTCTGTGGTGGCTTATACATCACTGCAATGACCACCTTGTGCTCCCCAAACTGAAGTGTACCTACTATGTAGTCCCTTTCTCCTGTCTCGTCTATGCCTCCCATTTTCTCGAATTTCCATCTTTTTGTTTTTACGAGCAGAGCAACCCCTCCTCCCCCTCTGCCCCTTCTATCTTTCCTCATGATCTGGCATCCTGGTGGGAAGATTGCATCCGTTATCATCTCCGTGAGTTTTGTTTCTGTAACTGCTATGATGTCTGGGCACTTCTCAATGATTCTTTCTTGCCATTCCTCATATTTATTCGTTAATCCATCCGCATTTGTGTACCAAACCTTCAACTTCTGTTCTAATACTGTAACTGTGGTCTTGGGGGAATACTGGGGTTGGGAGAGCAGGAGTCCTGGTGGGGGCCTGTGGGGGGTTGCAGTGGAGGTGGAGGAAGAGCTCCTATAGAAGGTTGCTGTAGGGGTAGGGTTCGTGGTGCGGGGGGTGGGAACAGAGGGATGGGCGTGTGATGGTTGGTTTGGATTGTTCAGTTGCCTTGGGGGTGTCGTGGCTGGAGTCCTTCTGCAGGTGTTTCTGGGGGGTGTGCTTGTCCTTCCACCTGTTCCTGGGTTATTCTGCTCTCCTTTTTCATTTCCTCCCATTCCTCCTTTCGTTTTTGCACTCTCTCTTTCAGTATCGTCCTTTCCTTTTGTGTTTTGTCTCGATCGAGGTACACACTCATGAACTCGTTTGCCTCTCAGCCATGCTTTCTCCTGCAGGATCATGGTTTGAGTTGCTTCTGCCTTGAAAATTACTTTGAGAGGCCGATTCCTTTTCTTTGTGAACCACCCGATTCTCTGAAAATTTGCCACCTGGGTCATGTCTCCCTTGCCTATCACCTTCGTGATACCTTCAATCGCTTTTTTTCTCCTCCTGTTTTTTTTCACAAGTTTTCCCTTCAGCTTCGTCTAGCCCATAGACAAAAACTGATCTCTCCCATTCCACCTCCCACTGTGACTCCAATTGCATCCTCTGAGGTGTTTTAGTTCCTTTCTTCAGTCCCTTCCCTAGCTGTGGCCCCTATGCTCATTGATTGGTCCTTCCTGCTCACCTGTTCCTGGCCCCCACAAGTGTCTGGTAAGGTCCCTGCATATGTCCTAGTTCCTTCAATGTCTTCCAACCTCTCATTCTGTCCTAGTGTGCTCCCTGTCTTTGTTTTGGCCCCATGTGGGTTTGACAGGACCTCTGCACACAGTTTAGCTTCCATGCTCCCTTCAGACCCTTTGTCTGTGTCTGATGTAAACATTGCTGATGCTACTTCTGTATTATCTTTGTCTCTAGGCTGTTTCAGATGTCTCAGCTCCTCTTCTAATCTCTGTATCTTTGCTTCTGCTACTGTGGCATGTTGCTCACACCTTGTGCATTCTGCTGCTAACCTCTCCTCCATCTTCCTTGCAAGCTCATCTAGCCTCCTTCCCCAGTCTTCCTCCCCTTTTTTTTGAGCTCTGCCTCCCAGTCCTCCCTCCCAGATTTGTCCTTTGGGCCCTTTGTTCTCATTCTAGTTCTAGGTTGCCCCATTGCACCACAGAAGGAAGTGGGAGAGATGGTTAGGGGGAGGGGAGAATAGATGGTTAGGGGAATGGGGATGGATGGTTATGGAGGAGGGGGAGAGGTGGTTGGGGGAGGGGGTTAGATGGTTTGGGGGAGGGGTAGGTGGCTAGGGGGAGAGGTGGTTAGGGGAAGGGGGAGTACGTGTTTGTGTCAAGTGTATATGTGCTTGTGTGTGTGCATGTGTGGGAGAGAGAGGGATGGGATTAAGGGGGGAGGGGGAGAGAAGGATGAGTGACCCTTAGAAGCAGGGGAGGTGTGTGTGTGTGTGATGGGATTAGAAGGGGAGGGGAGGGGAAAGAAGGCTGAGGGTAGAGTGACTGCTTGATAACGGGGTCCTTACTGGTGTGTGTGCGTGTATGTGCATGTGTGTATGTGTGTATGTATATGTGTGTGTGTGTGTATTCACCTAGTAGAGGTGTGTGTATGTGTGTATATGTGTGCGTATGTGTGTGTTCGTGTGTTTGGCGGAAATTGGTACTAGGGTCTAAAGCTTCTATAAGTGTCTACCCTTGTGTGTGTGTGTGTGTGTGTGTGTGTGAGGGAGAGATGGTTGGGGGGTAGGGGAGGGGTTGTTGTGGTTGAAAGATCTGTTATGCCTCTCTGTCGTGTAGGCTCATATTTAGTCCCATTTGTCTTTCCTAGTAATGCTACTCTCTCCACTTATTGCCCTTTCTGGATTTAAGTATCAGTTACTGCTGGTTATTATCCTATTCCTTGCTCACATTGAGAGAGGACTTCCTAGCTTCCTAAGTATTCATACTGCTAATAACTACCGGTAGTAATACTACGTAACCCCTCGCTAGTCTGCTCTACACCTCACATTCTCGTCAACACTATCTTCACCTTATCTATGCTATTTCTACCCTAATTCTGGTAATAGCTTGCAGGAGTGAGTGACCAGTATCTAACAGTGATGCAGAGACCAGAATCTGACAACTTGCAACCACAATAGGTGAGCAATACTTGCACTGGCAGCGGTGCGGTGACAGGTTGCCAGATGCTGATGACGTAGTCGTCGTACATAGGCCTTCTGTCACTATTTTGGAGATCCTTCACCCGTGATGTTTATAACCATATATGCTCATGCATCCCGCATTCCTCACGTGATTTCACTTTTCACTTATGATAGTATACACTTCACATTATATACACTTAACTTTATTTGAATAATGTCCTTTCTCCTTTTGCTTATTAACGTTTTCCCTCTCACTGTATGGTGCCCCACATTTCACTTGTTATCCAAACGCTGGTAATTCTTGAACACCCGCTTCCACACTCACTTTGATCTTCGTATATTTGAATCTGTGTGGCAACAGGTGCCTACTAGCGACTAACGGTTTGGCACTTTGAAATATTAATGATTTCAGGCTTCCTCTCGACTTTTTTTTTTAACTAATAACTTTAGTTATCACTCGTAGGATTGTTCACTGACGTTGTCACTACCACTGATTACTGCTAGCAGTTGCTGCATTCCTTAAAAACACTACGGTTCTCGGAACCTTGTGCCCCCATGTCTGCACCCACTGTGTGTGTGTGTGTGTGTGTGTGTGTGTGTGTGTGTGTGTGTGTGTGTGTGTGTGTGTGTGTGTGTGTGTGTGTGTGTGTTTAAATGTCCGAGGAGCGGTTGACATTTGCCGCGACATTTGTGGAAGGAAATAAAGCCCACTTATCCGCCCCTTGCCACCCCATTCCCCCTTAGCCACCCTCTGCCCCTTATCCATCCCCTCTCCCATAACACACCCAGTGCCACACCCCCAGCCACCAGCCTGCCCCCTGACACACCAAGTGCCACACCCACCCACCCTCAGCCACACTAATATTCACCTCAGCTGTCGCAAATTTCAGGATGTCATTGAGTTTAAAATGGCACTCTGGTCCCTCTAACATTCTCCCGATAATTTTAGCTGCACGTATCATGCGTTGAGTTGTGTGTATCATGCATTGAGTTCTGCATATCGTGCGTTGAGTTGTGCGTATCGTGCGTTGAATTGTGCGTATCGTGCGTTGAGCTGTGTGTATCATGCGTTGAGTTGTGCGTATCATGCGTTGAGTTGTGCGTATCATGCGTTGAGTTGTGTGTATCATGCATTGAGTTCTGCATATCGTGCTTTGAGTTGTGCGTATCATGCGTTGAGTTGTGCGTATCATGCGTTGAGTTGTGTGTATCATGCATTGAGTTCTGCATATCGTGCGTTGAGTTGTGCGTATCGTGCGTTGAATTGTGCGTATCGTGCGTTGAGCTGTGTGTATCATGCATTGAGTTGTGTGTATCATGCATTGAGTTGTGCGTATCATGCGTTGAATTGTGCGTATCATGCGTTGAGTTGTGCGTATCATGCGTTGAGTTGTGCGTATCAGGCACAATTCTCCCTTTAAATGCTGTTCTTAGTGAATATTAAAAATTATGATACTTGTGTCTTACAGTTTAGTCAAGTCACGTTTTGCTCCGTGTAGATCTTTATCAAATTACCTGTACGTTACCTGTAGTTTCTTCCAGGCCTCCTGCTGGCTGGCTTGATTAATCAGGCTGTTTGTACATAAATTGTTCAGACAACCGACAAGTTGATAAATTAGACGCATGTGTAACACTCGGGTATCTTTATTGAGGAAACGTTTCTCCAACCAGTGGCTTCATCAGTCGTATATAAAGAAGAATAGTGAAGATCATAAGGAGTTTGAAGTAACCAGTCCCTGAGTCTGGAGTCGATGTAATCAGTCCATCAGTTTTGATGAACTGATTACATCGACTCCAGGCTGGGGGAGATTACTTTAAACTACTACTGATCTTCACCATTCTTCTTTATATGGGACTGATGAAGCCACTGGTTGGCGTAACGTTTCCTCAACAAAGATACCCAACTGTTGCACATGTTACTGCCCGCCTCCCACAGACCTACGTATGCACCACAGCCAGGCTGATCAGGAAGTGATTTGGGGAACTTTAACAGCAGCGTCTTGACAGCTATGAGCCTGTTGGTAATTCCCCGTATGCAAGGAGGGAGGGTATTGAAGAGTCGTGGTCACTTTACACTTAATAACCTAACCATACCACGGGCGGGGATAGAACCCGCGATCAGAGAGTCTCAAAACTCCAGACTGTCGTGTTAGCCACTGGACCAGCTAGCCACAATAAGATTCATCCAACTAGGTATATTTCTACACCATAGGAAGGTTAGAATAGGCCACCACTGTGACCACAAATGCAAGTCATGTTAACGTCTTTGAGGGGACTTGAGCCAGAGTTCGTCACGGCCACGCTAGCTCTAGATTCGTCTATAAAAACTTGTATTTGTGGTCACAGTGGTGCCTATGCTAATCTTTCTATGGTGTAGAAATATACCTAGTTGGATGAATCTTATTGTGGCTAGCTGGTCCAGTGGCTAACGCGACGGTCTGGAGTTTTGAGACACTCTGACCGCGGGTTCTATCCCCGCCCGTGGTATGGTTTGTTTGCAATCGTGTCATTACGATTTCGTGAGTCATGTTAACTTAATCTCCCTGTGCTCATCGATCCCATGTTTTTTCACCCGGGATAAGTATCATATTTTGCTAAGCCTCTGGTTAGTAAGTTTAAGTACAGGTACACATAAGTACAATTATCATAAATAGTAACTTGTGTGTAAATTACCCAGGTGATATTTTATTATTTAAAGGTAGGGAGATATCTTGTTTTGAAAGTTCTAGTTATCCAGTCTGTCATTTTCATTGTGGTTGTGATAACATTGTTGTGATCTTGAATGTGAGATCTTCCCACGTTAACTTTTCTAATTGTCGTGTGTACTTTCCTAATCACAGTGGAAACTTTTTAATTACCTTGTAAACTTTCCTAATTGCCGTGTAAATTTTTTTTAATTGCCTTGTAAATTTTCCTAATTGTAATCATTCGTAATTGTCTTCCTGTAAACCTTTCTAATTGCATTGTAAACTTTCCTAATTGCATTGTAAACTTTCTTAATAGCCTTGTAAATTCCTAATTACCTTGTAAACTTTCCTAACTGCCTTGCTATTAGCTGCCTAATTTCCTTGCATTGAAGACCATTAAAGACCAACCGGTCTGATTTTTGGTAGCCGGAACTACAGGCGCCTACACTTTTCAAAGCCATAGAGGCCACTTTTACCTCTCGGAAGTGTAGGCATGACGCCCTTATGAGCGTCCTTGATCATCATGACGTATAGCACTGTACTGAGGGTTAACGAGTCGTCTAGGGCCCCCTCTAAGAGATGTGCTCCCTCCACCACTTTGGTGGCTATTGTGTGAGGCAGACGCTCGGGGGGGAAGGGGCAAGCACGTGCCCATTAGTGAGGGGAGGGGAAGCACCGGGAAGATCAGGTGAAGGGGGAGAGAGGAGGGCGAGGAGGCAATGCAGTAGAATGATAAGGGGAAAGTGAAAGAGGCGGGGAGATGAAGGTAAAGATTAGATACATTTTGCCACTGAAGTGGCTAGATTATTGTGCACCCCATAACCATCCTGTGGAGGGTAGCGCAAGGGGATATGGATACACAAAAGGCCTAGGAACTAGGTCCCAAAAGAGTTAACAGGAATACGTTTGTATTTATATCTACAGTTCACTTATCTGTTACAAGAAAATTTAGGAAATTTGCTTAGTAAATCTGGCATCTTATTTTCATTAATAAGATATCTTGACATGTCACATAGGTTATTATAATGTCTATCTCTGTATTCCTCAGTAAGTGGACCATTAAGCATATAATGTTCAAGACAGTGACCGTGTGCCTGACCACATAATTTGCATTTGGTCATCATCTGTGTCTCCCAAACTGCCAGAAGTAAAAGGAGGGGAGATAAAGGGGAAAATTAGAGTAAAGGGAGGAGAAGAACAATTGGATTTTGGTGTAACATACCGTGGGTCAAGAAGCCATGTTGACTGCCTGTACAAGCAGGTTGTTGCTGCTGGTGACCCACTGGTCCACACAGCATCACAGTCTGGTTGATCTGCTACTTGGTGGTGGAAGTTGTGATCCAGTTTTCTCTTGAAAACTTAACATTTATAGTGGTAATATTTGTAATATGTGGTGGTAGCAGATTGAAGAGTCTTGGATCCCACATGTTGGTGTGGTCCTGGTTACTGTTGATATGCTCCTTGTTACTGTTAATATGGTCCTTGTTACTGTTGATATGGTTCTTGTTACTGTTGATGTGGTCTCTGTTACTGTTATGGTCCTTGTTACTGTTGACATGGTTCTTGTTACTGTTGATATGGTCCTTGTTACTATTGATATGGTTCTTGTTACTGTTGATATGGTCCTTGTTACTGTTGATATGGTCCTTGTTACTGTTGATATGGTCCTTGTTACTGTTGATATGCTCCTTGTTACTGTTGATATGGTTCTTGTTACTGTTGATGTGGTCTCTGTTACTGTTGATGTGGTCCTGGTTACTGTTGATGTGGTCCCTGTTACTGTTTATGTGGTCCTTGTTACTGTTATGGTCCTTGTTACTGTTGATATGGTCCCTGTTACTGTTGATGTGGTCCCTGTTACTGTTGATGTGGTCCTGGCTACAGTTGATGTGGTCCTGGTTACTGTTTATGTGGCCCTTGTTACTGTTGATGTGGCCCTTGTTACTGTTGATATGGTTCTTGTTACTGTTAATATGGTCCTTGTTACTGTTGATGTGGTCTCTGTTACTATTGATATGGTTCTTGTTACTGTTGATGTGGTCCCTGTTACTGTTGATGTGGTCCTGGTTACTGTTGGTGTGGCCCTTGTTACTGTTGATGTGGCCCTTGTTACTGTTGATGTGGTCCTTGTTACTGTTGATATGGTTCTTGTTACTGTTGATATGGCCCTTGTTACTGTTGACGTGGTCCTTATTACTGTTGATGTGGCCCTTGTTACTGTTGACGTGGTCCTTGTTACTGTTGATATTGTCCTTGTTACTGCTGATGTGGCCCTTGTTACTGTTGATGTGGTCCTTCTTACTGTTGATGTGGTCCTTCTTACTGTTGATGTGGTCCTTGTTATTGTTGATGTGGTCCTTGTTACTGTTGATGTGGTCCCTGTTACTGTTGATGTGGTCCTTGTTACTGTTGATGTAGTCCTTGTTACTGTTGATGTGGTCCTTCTTACTGTTGATGTGGTCCCTGTTACTGTTGATGTGGTCCTTCTTACTGTTGATGTGGTCCTTGTTATTGTTGAAGTGGTCCCTGTTACTGTTGATGTGGCCCTTGTTACTGTTGATGTGGTCCTGGTTACTGTTGTCCTTACTGTTGATGTGATCCTTACTGTTGATGTGCAAATTGTTTTTCAACAATAACAGTTACCTGACAGAGTTGTTAGTGACAGTCACATGATGTCTGTTAGTTATATTTACGTGACGGAGCTGTCAGTGATAGCTGTCCGTGTGTTTCCCTGTTTAAAAAATTTCACTCATTTCCAATCACAGATTGGGTTTTAAATCCCTTCAGGAAATAATGGGTTTGAGAATATATAAATTGGGGCAATTGAATCCCATTTCCCAATCCCTTTGGGATTGACATCAGAGACGTGCTTCGTGATCCAATTATCCCGTGAAGGGGAGTCCCAAGTGGGATTAGCCTGGATTAAGGGAAGGGTTTGGGGAAGGGAAGGGAGGCATTAGTTTGAGAAAGGGAAGGAGTAAGGGAGACATTGCTCTCAGGAAAGGAAGGGAGTGAGGAAGACACCAGTCTGGGCCTTTCATTCTGTCCTCCCTGCCTCTCACCTGTGCTGTCTGCCTCTCACCTGTGCTGTCTGCTTCTCTCTCACCTGTGCTGTCTGCTTCTCTCACCTGTGCTGTCTGCTTCTCTCTCACCTATGCTGTCTGCTTCTCTCTTACCTGTGCTGTCTGCTTCTCTCACCTGTGCTGTCTGCTTCTCTCTTACCTGTGCTGTCTGCCTCTCACCTGTTCTGTCTGTTTCTCTCACCTGTGCTGTCTGCTTCTCTCTCACCTGTGCTGTCTGCCTCTCTCACCTGTTCTGTCTGCTTCTCTCTCATCTGTGCTGTCTTCTTCTCTCACACCTGTGCTGTCTGCCTCTCTCACCTGTGCTATCTGCCTCTCTCTCACCTGTGCTGTCTGCTTCTCTCTCACTTGTGATGTCTGCTTCTCTCACCTGTGCTGTCTGCTTCTCTCTCACCTGTGTTGTCTGCTTCTCTCACCTGTGCTGTCTGCTTCTCTCTCACCTGTGCTGTCTGCTTCTCTCTCACCTGTGCTGTCTGCTTCTCTCTCACCTGTGCTGTCTGCTTCTCTCTCACCTGTGCTGTCTGCTTCTCTCTCACCTGTGCTGTCTGCTTCTCTCACCTGTACTGTCTGCTTCTCTCTCACCTGTGCTGTCTGCTTCTCTCTCACCTGTGCTGTCTGCTTCTCCCTCACCTGTGCTGTCTCTCTCTCACGTGTGCTGTCTGCCTCTCACACCTGTGCTGTCTGCTTCTCTCACACCTGTGCTGTCTGCTTCTCTCACACCTGTGCTGTCTGCTTCTCTCACACCTGTGCTGTCTGCTTCTCTCACCTGTGCTGTCTGCTTCTCTCTCACCTGTGCTGTCTGCTTCTCTCTCACCTGTGCTGTCTGCTTCTCTCTCACCTGTGCTGTCTGCTTCTCTCTCACCTGTGCTGTCTGCTTCTCTCTCACCTGTGCTGTCTGCCTCTCTCACCTGTGCTGTCTGCTTCTCTCTTACCTGTGCTGTCTGTTTCTCTCTCACCTGTTCTGTCTGCTTCTTTCTCACCTGTGCTGTCTGCTTCTCTCTCACCTGTGCTGTCTGCTTCTCTCTCACCTGTGCTGTCTGCTTCTCTCTCACCTGTGCTGTCTGCTTCTCTCTCACCTGTTCTATCTGCCTCTCACACCTTTGCTGTCTGCCTCTCTCGCCTGTGCTGCCTCTATCACCTGTGCTGTCTGCTTCTCTCACCTGTGCTGTCTGCTTCTCTCACCTGTGCTGTCTGCCTCTCTCACCTGTGCTGTCTGCCTCTCTCACCTGTGCTGTCTGCTTCTCTCACCTGTGCTGTCTGCTTCTCTCACCTGTGCTGTCTGCTTCTCTCTCACCTGTGCTGTCTGCTTCTCTCTCACCTGTGCTGTCTGCTTCTCTCTCACCTGTGCTGTCTGCTTTTCTCTCACCTGTGCTGTCTGCTTCTCTCTCACCTGTGCTGTCTGCTTCTCTCTCACCTGTGCTGTCTGCCTCTCTCACCTGTGCTGTCTGCTTCTCTCTTACCTGTGCTGTCTGCCTCTCACCTGTTCTGTCTGTTTCTCTCTCACCTGTGCTGTCTGCCTCTCTCACCTGTGCTGTCTGCTTCTCTCACCTGTGCTGTCTGCTTCTCTCTCACCTGTGCTGTCTGCTTCTCTCTCACCTGTGCTGTCTGCTTCTCTCTCACCTGTGCTGTCTGCTTCTCTCACACCTGTGCTGTCTGCTTCTCTCACACCTGTGCTGTCTGCTTCTCTCTCAGCTGTGCTGTCTGCTTCTCTCTCAGCTGTGCTGTCTGCTTCTCTCTCAGCTGTGCTGTCTGCTTCTCTCTCAGCTGTGCTGTCTGCTTCTCTCTCAGCTGTGCTGTCTGCTTCTCTCTCAGCTGTGCTGTCTGCTTCTCTCTCAGCTGTGCTGTCTGCTTCTCTCTCAGCTGTGCTGTCTGCTTCTCTCTCAGCTGTGCTGTCTGCTTCTCTCTCAGCTGTGCTGTCTGCTTCTCTCTCAGCTGTGCTGTCTGCTTCTCTCTCAGCTGTGCTGTCTGCTTCTCTCTCAGCTGTGCTGTCTGCTTCTCTCTCAGCTGTGCTGTCTGCTTCTCTCTCAGCTGTGCTGTCTGCTTCTCTCTCAGCTGTGCTGTCTGCTTCTCTCTCAGCTGTGCTGTCTGCTTCTCTCTCAGCTGTGCTGTCTGCTTCTCTCTCAGCTGTGCTGTCTGCTTCTCTCTCAGCTGTGCTGTCTGCTTCTCTCTCAGCTGTGCTGTCTGCTTCTCTCTCAGCTGTGCTGTCTGCTTCTCTCTCAGCTGTGCTGTCTGCTTCTCTCTCACCTGTGCTGTCTGCTTCTCTCTCAGCTGTGCTGTCTGCTTCTCTCTCAGCTGTGCTGTCTGCTTCTCTCTCAGCTGTGCTGTCTGCTTCTCTCTCAGCTGTGCTGTCTGCTTCTCTCTCAGCTGTGCTGTCTGCTTCTCTCTCAGCTGTGCTGTCTGCTTCTCTCAGCTGTGCTGTCTGCTTCTCTCTCACCTGTGCTGTCTGCTTCTCTCTCACCTGTGCTGTCTGCTTCTCTCTCACCTGTGCTGTCTGCTTCTCTCACACCTGTGCGGTCTCCCTCTCTCTCACCTGTGCTGTCTGCCTCTCACACCTGTGCTGTCTGCCTCTCACACCTGTGCTGTCTGCCTCTCACACCTGTGCTGTCTGCCTCTCACACCTGTGCTGTCTGCCTCTCACACCTGTGCTGTCTGCCTCTCACACCTGTGCTGTCTGCCTCTCACACCTGTGCTGTCTGCCTCTCTCACCTGTGCTGTCTGCCTCTCACACCTGTGCTGTCTGCCTCTCACACCTGTGCTGTCTGCCTCACACCTGTGCTGTCTGCCTCACACCTGTGCTGTCTGCTTCACACCTGTGCTGTCTGCCTCTCACACCTGTGCTGTCTGCCTCTCTCACCTGTGCTGTCTGCCTCTCTCACCTGTGCTGTCTGCCTCTCTCACCTGTGCTGTCTGCCTCTCACACCTGTGCTGTCTGCCTCTCACACCTGTGCTGTCTGCCTCACACCTGTGCTGTCTGCCTCACACCTGTGCTGTCTGCCTCACACCTGTGCTGTCTGCCTCACACCTGTGCTGTCTGCCTCTCACACCTGTGCTGTCTGCCTCTCACACCTGTGCTGTCTGCCTCTCTCACCTGTGCTGTCTGCCTCTCACACCTGTGCTGTCTGCCTCTCACACCTGTGCTGTCTGCCTCTCACACCTGTGCTGTCTGTCTCTCACACCTGTGCTGTCTGCTTCTCACACCTGTGCTGTCTGCCTCTCACACCTGTGCTGTCTGCCTCTCACACCTGTGCTGTCTGCCTCTCTCACCTGTGCTGTCTGCCTCTCACACCTGTGCTGTCTGCCTCTCACACCTGTGCTGTCTGCCTCTCACACCTGTGCTGTCTGCCTCTCACACCTGTGCTGTCTGTCTCTCACACCTGTGCTGTCTGTCTCTCACACCTGTGCTGTCTGCCTCTCACACCTGTGCTGTCTGCCTCACACCTGTGCTGTCTGCCTCTCACACCTGTGCTGTCTGCCTCTCACACCTGTGCTGTCTGCCTCTCTCACCTGTGCTGTCTGCCTCTCACACCTGTGCTGTCTGCCTCTCACACCTGTGCTGTCTGCCTCTCACACCTGTGCTGTCTGCCTCACACCTGTGCTGTCTGCCTCACACCTGTGCTGTCTGCCTCTCACACCTGTGCTGTCTGCCTCTCACACCTGTGCTGTCTGCCTCTCTCACCTGTGCTGTCTGCCTCTCTCACACCTGTGCTGTCTGCCTCTCTCACCTGTGCTGTCTGCCTCTCACACCTGTGCTGTCTGCCTCTCACACCTGTGCTGTCTGCCTCTCACACCTGTGCTGTCTGCCTCACACCTGTGCTGTCTGCCTCACATCTGTGCTGTCTGCCTCACACCTGTGCTGTCTGCCTCTCACACCTGTGCTGTCTGCCTCTCACACCTGTGCTGTCTGCCTCTCTCACCTGTGCTGTCTGCCTCTCACACCTGTGCTGTCTGCCTCTCACACCTGTGCTGTCTGCCTCTCACACCTGTGCTGTCTGCCTCTCACACCTGTGCTGTCTGCCTCTCACACCTGTGCTGTCTGCCTCTCACACCTGTGCTGTCTGCCTCTCACACCTGTGCTGTCTGCCTCTCACACCTGGTATCACCAGTTGGTATACGGTTCTGCCGGGGTCCACCAGCTGTGCAACACGGCACAGTACTCCTTGGTTGACCACTAAATCCTTCAGTGGAACGGGAGACTTGACCTGTAAGTCAACGTCCTCCTTGGTAAGGAAACGAAGGACTGGAGACCACACAGGGTCCTGTCGTTGGGCTCTCTCGAGATCCTCAACAGAGAACGAATTGCCGACACTCACGAATGCTATATGTCTCGACAGGGCGTCGGCTACAACATTTTGCTTACCTGGGACATAGCAAATTTCAGGGTTGTAGTCATTGAACGTGAGCGACCACCGAGCATGCTTTCCCGAGAGGTTCTTATTTGCAAAAAGGGCCAATAAGGGTAAATGATCTGTATAAATCTTGATAGGATAATGATAGATGATATCCCGAAAATGACTCAGGGCCCATACAATGGCTAAAGCTTCTAGCTCTGTCACTGAATAATTGACTTCCGCTTTAGTAAGAACACGGCTAGCATAGGCAATAGGCTGTTGCTTACCATTAGATTCCTGTGACAAGACTGCACCGATGCCAACTTTGCTGGCATCAGTCGTCAAGGTAAATGCCTTGGTGAAATCAGGGAATCTAAGGGTTGGGGCTGATGTTAACTTGTTCTTAAGAATGACAAAAGCTCGTTCCTGATCGCACGTCCACTCAAAAGGGGCATCCTTCTTGAGTAAGCGTGTCAGGGGTGCCGCAATGGTGGAGAAACCTGCGATAAAGGTGCGGTAGAAACCCGCCAGGCCTATGAAGGACCGGACTGCATCCGCCGTCATGGGTCTGGGGAATTTCTGCACGGCCGAGATTTTAGACTCGTCCGTCTTTATGCCATTCTGAGTTACTACGTGACCCAGAAATTTTATTTCCTTCCGGAGGAAATGACATTTGGAGAGCTTTACCTTAAGATTTGCCTGAGCTAGCCTGTCCAATACCCTGTCAAGTTTCTCAAGATGTGACGGGACATCTTGCGACATGACTATGAGATCATCCAGGTAGACCATGAGCGTGCCACCTAGGAGGGTACGGAAAATTGTCGTCATCAAACGACTAAACGTGATTGGGCTTCCGCGCAAGCCGAAGGGCATCCTCCTGAACTGGTAATGACCAGTTGGAGTAGAGAAAGCTGTCAACTCTCTACTCTCATCATCGAGGGGGATCTGCCAGAACCCTTGAAGAAGATCAAGAGTTGAAAAGACCTTATTATCGCCGATGTTCTGCAACAGGTCGTTCAGAACTGGCAATGGAAAATGGTCTGGGATGGTACATGCATTCAGTTTCCTGTAATCGATAACAGGGCGCCAGGTTCCGTCTTTCTTGGGAACCAGAATAAGGGGAGCATTCCACGGGGAAGTGGACTCCTCAATAACTCCATCACGGAGCATCCGTGTAATGAGTTCTTCGGCGAAGACTCTTTGCGCATGTGGCAGGCGATACGCAGGTACATAAATGGGTTTAGTACCTTTGTCAAGTGGAATACGGTGAGAGATCAGTGAGGTCAAACCCATTGACTCACCATCTAGTGCAACTGCAGAACGTGCACGATTGAGAACCTGGAGAAGTTTTGGAACCTCTTCAGGATAGTCTGTCAAAGCTAGATCATCTTCCTGCACTGGCCGGGTGTTGGAAGAGTCAGCAGCAGACTCGCCTGGGAGAACTGCACTCACAAGGAAGTCAGCTGGGGCTTCACCCTCCACTCTCACCGGGAGAGGGAATCTGACAAGGTCAACAAGTGAGGTATTCTTCCGCAGGGGAAATTCTCGACTATGCATGTTGACAACAAGGACTTGCAACTTACCACGTTGCACTGTGTGCAAGGATGGTTCAAGGGAGAGGCCCTTGACTCGGCATGTGTCGTTGTCAACCAGCACATGGTCTCCTTCAAAAGCTCTGCTCACGTACACCGTAACAGGAGTGAGCGAGTTAGCTGACAAAGTGACGTCATACTTTGTACAAGCAGTAACTCTGCTCGCTGATGCCATGACACGAGTCAGACAGTCGCCTGCCGACAGGGATACTGCGGCTTGACAACTGCTGGTCTCTACAACAGCGTCAGAGTTAGAGTGAAGGTTAGACTGGGCGTCCCCAGACTGGGTTTCACTGGTAACTACGCGCTGATGGCCAGGAGGTGATGGGCAACGAGCTCTACTACGAGGTCGATCAGGACGAGAGACCGACCCCGGGGAGAATGTGCTATGGAAACCACCGGTTTCCAACGATTCTAGGCACTGTGCGTACTCTGAGACGGAGTAGCACGTAGTGGATCCTAAGCGCACGCCCCAGAAGGGCACATCCACTCCGTTGAATTCCGCTTTCCACTCAGCTGGATCTAAACGGATCCTAAGATCTGCCATGGTTTTGAACCCTATGAGCAGGTCACCATGGAAAACAATACCATCTACGACTAAGAATTTTGCGGACAGCTTGTGACCCTGGACCACAAATTCTAGCGTTGTGCGACCGCGAACCGTCAGCGGTTTACCTGAGACTCCTCTCAAGGTCTGAATGGCAGATGGCTCTGTCAACATGGCCGCGTGAAGGCCAATGTCTCGGAAAAAGGTGGAGCGGACAATGTTAACCACCGAACCTGTGTCTAGGAAAAGCTGAACAGGCTTATTGTGGACAGTGGACTCGATGAGCGGTCCACATGGGTTGTCATACCGAACATGAAGGCATGACAGGCCGACGAGGTCCCCGGAGTCACAGCTGCTCGAGGCTCGACACTTGTTGACGAGGCTCGACCTGGAAGGTACGGTACGAGTCTCAGCAACAACGTCAAGACACTCGGTTTCCTCACTGTCGGCAAGCGTATCACTGCCCAGGGCGGCGAATGCATTGCGGACAGGGACGGAATACAGCGACTCCGACAGGGTTACTACGTCTTTCGTTGGTTTTGCGGACGCGCCTCTTCCCCCGAACTAGTGGAAGGGCTTCTACGAGCATGTGCATTGCGCGACGACTGCTTGCTCCACTCAGCTGTCAGCATACTTCGCAGCTTGTTACACTGATGGGAGGTATGACTGGAAGTGTTGTGATAAACACAGATTCCCTCGCGAGACTGGGCATGGGGACGGTGACGGTTACTTTGCGGGGACTTAAGTTTGTAACACTCAGATCGGTAGTGCCCTCGTTTGCCACAGTTGAAACAAGTCACTACACGCTTAGCGGGTGAGGTTGGGGGTGGTGTCTGCTGGCGACGTTTCGCCCTGGTCCAGGAAGTCGATGACTGCCTTTTTGTATAAGACCGACTGTTGTTACTGTGGTCGCTATTTTTACTTAGGCGCGTATTAGTGGGACTGGGGTTAGAACCTTTGTGGGTTGGCTGTCTGACAGCAGCAGCAAAAGTGACTTCCGGCTGCGACCGCGGGGTCACTGCGGACGGCGCTGCAAGGATGGGTAGGGGATCATCCGCAAAGCGGCAAACCTTGCCTTGCTCGGAAGGCGGCTTGAGCGAGTCGATGGCGTCATATGCACCCAGGACGTCGTGCTGAGGGCCGAGTCCTAGCGCATCAATGGCAGCCCAGAGGTTAGGGGCGGAATCCCTCCTCATGATGCCGACAGCCAGCATGGGGATGATGTCTTTAATAGCCATACGGCCATCACCATCCGCCCACTTAGTGGAGTTGACGGCATCAGTAAAGTCCGTGGCGGCTTGCTCGAAACGGCAAACGCAAGCCAGGGGGCTTTCGTGCCGGTATTGACATTCGGCCAAGACGCTGGTAACGATGTCAATGTAATGGCGTTGGCGACTACGCCGAAAATAACGCCTAAATTCCTCCTTAAGTTCACCCCAAGACTGAATCTTACAAACGCGCTTGAGCTGCACAAAGGCACCTATATCACCCTGGGTGAGATCCACTGCTGCAACAGCAGCACGAATGTACTGTGTATCTGTTGGGCTATCAAATAGAGCCTGAACAGTCGCCTCGACTGACTGCAGCCATGGCTCTAAACTATTTGCACGACCGTCAAAAATAAGGGTCAGGTATGGACGATGAGCCGGCCCACTGGTGGTCGAGGCTTGAGCCACAAGTTGACCAACTGTCGCTGGGGCTTCGATGCCCTGCCGCGTGCTCACTCTGGCTGAGGCACCATTGCTGGCACCAGCAGAATCTGGGGTAACGGCATGGCCACTGCGTGTCTTAGTCATGACGTCAATTGTTGAAATGCAAGTAGGTCACGAAGATGGTAAACAGGTCAGAGCAAGAAATGGTATGCACTGGCTACAATTCAAAACAGAGTCAAAGAGAACTCAGCACCACAGTACTAGGTAAACTGCTTAGTGATAGAAATAATTTGAGCAAAACAACAATAAAAAGGGAAATAGTGATACACTCTGAACACAAAATAAGAGATGTATGCAAGTGAATGTACTACAGGGAAGTGCACAAAATGAAGCTAAGGATAGTCAATAATTTCACCAGGAATCTGGCACAAAATTTATGAAAAGGAGCTGAACTGTAACACTGGTAGCAAAAATTGCACAAAATTAAAATAAATCAGGTACTACACAACACTAAACTGTGCTGCAAGTAGGGTGCTAGCAGTAGCAAATTGAAACGCAAAAAAAAAGGTAATTCACTTGCACAAGGGAAGTTGGCACAAAAAAAGATATCAGAGTATGGAATAGTGCCAAAAATCACACAAAAAAAAATACACTGACCAGAATTGCTATATTGCACACAAAATAAAATTAATAAAAATGCAAATTATTAAATTCAAGAATATGGCAAAGGTTAACTGGTGTTAGCAGGGTGTACACTGGCAAAAAGAAAAAAAAATTTGCACAATCTCAAGGTCAAAATTAATTAACTTCACAAGGAATTTTGGTAATTAATGGTAAATAAGCAGGTTCCCAAAAATACACTCAATGACTTGGGTATATAAAATAGCAGAAAGCAATGCACATAGGTGAATATTCACTGATAAAACATAGAATATATGTAGAGCAAAATAAATGGGGGAACAGAAAAAAAAAAATTTAATGGGCTAGGCACAGATTGTATGACTGCAGGTAGAATATACTAATACTTAAGTACTTGAAGATTACACTTATTAAAAAAAAAACTAACAAACAAAACAGTGCAGGGGTGTCAACAATCTGTGGCTAACTTGCAGGTGCAACAAAAAAAAATAACAGCACACAGGAATTACATGAAAACTGTATGTGAGAGGTAAATTGTATAAATGGTTAACACTGAACAATTTAAATCAATAACTGAGGTGCAAGAAGCAGAATAGAAAAAAACTGGAATTTAAAATGTAGGAGTGCAAAAATAAATTCACAAAATTTAAGCTGTAGGTAAATGGCAAAATGTGCACTGATGACACTGAACAATTTACTGAAGTATGGCTTCAGTAACTAACTGTATTGGTGCAGGACAGTTAAATAATGTCACAAAATATTAGGAAATGCTAGGTAAGTCACTGTTTACTTAACTTTGAGTGCAGGTGGACGAAGGTACGGCAGGTGCTGGAACTTTCAGTGATGTTCTAGTGACACTACACGCCTCGTAGCATTTGTATACTGCTATGGGGCTTCAATGTCGTAGAAAAAAAATATCAGAAAGGACTTGGGAAGAACAGGAAGGACCGGAGTAACTCTGTGGAGGTATAAGATATTAGACGTGGGTACCCGGCGTGAACCACAGCTGGTGTATGGTTGTTTACACTGGCAAGCGTGTCTGGGCGCGCTGACTGACTGCGGCTTCAGCACACGGAGAACAAAACATTTACTGCACTACTCGAACGTGCTAAAAACAAGCTTAAGTGAAACTTTGAACTGGGACGAGTAAGTTTTACTGTAACAAATCACTGGGGAAAACAGAACTGGTGATGAACTGGGAATAAAACAACAAGGGAAAGGGAAAAAAAAAAATTTTTTTAAACTGGGCAACACAAAAAAAAAACTGCACTGGCTGGAGATACGTAGGCGCTGAGTAGTTGTAGACACTATGATGAGTCACGAGCTGCTGTAGACGCTGAACTTTGCTGTCTTAGGGGCTAAGCCAACTGGGTTCCCACGTGGTTAAGCCCGGTAGAACTTCTTGGAGGAACTGGGAAGAACACAACACACATGGACGGCGAGAAGGACGTCTTTGCCTAGCAGATAAGGCTGTATAGAGGGCTGGTGTGTTTACACGCTGATTAGGGTATAAACCAACCCGAGAGCTGCCTCGTGGTCACTCGTGGAGCCACACGAAGCCAACACACTAACGACCTCACCTCTACTTCTTGTAGCTGAGAAGGGCGTAGGGACGCTGTAGGAGGCAGGAGAATGGTGCTGGAGAGTGTTGAAGGGCTGTAGAGAGGGTGATGAGGTGAACACGTGACTGCTAAGGCTGGAGATGACGCCGTGATGCCTATGTCCAGATTTTGTGGGAAAAATCTAGGACGAAGATCTATCTCGGGTCCCGTCAAGACGCTGGGAGTAGTAGATAACTCTTTAGGCTAGCAGGTGCGTTGGATGACGACGGATGATGTTGACTGGTGTCGACCGATCCCCTCCACCCTGAAGAGGCTCACAAGGCCGCTGACTCCGCTGTCACCACTGTTATTGCTGTTCGTGCTGTTGAACAGCGGTTTAGTGCCGATGAAGGTAGCGTAGGTAGCAATGATACGGCCGTGGACTAGATTGGCTTTAATCGGGTAGGAGTGAGTACACAACGGGCAGTGTGAGGAAGTGACCGCAAGCCAGTCCGTGGAGGGGGAGTACCTGTGTACCTCAAGTCGGTCGAAGCGGGAGTGAGTGAGGGTGGACTGTGTGTCCCACCGACCTAGGTAGGCCTACAGAGGGCAGCACTGAATGCCGCGAAATATGAACTAGTCAGAGCAGACGGCTAGGCTGTGTGCTCTGCCAGTACAGGCTGTCTACACTCTCACCTGTGCTGTCTGCCTCTCACACCTGTGCTGTCTGCCTCTCACACCTGTGCTGTCTGCCTCTCACACCTGTGCTGTCTGCCTCTCACACCTGTGCTGTCTGCCTCTGACACCTGTGCTGTCTGCCTCTGACACGTGTGCTGTCTGCCTCTCACACCTGTGCTGCCTGCCTCTCACACCTGTGCTGCCTGCCTCTCACACCTGTGCTGTCTGCCTCTCACACCTGTGCTGCCTGCCTCTCACACCTGTGCTGCCTGCCTCTCACACCTGTGCTGCCTGCCTCTCACACCTGTGCTGCCTGCCTCTCACACCTGTGCTGTCTGCCTCTCACACCTGTGCTGTCTGCCTCTCACACCTGTGCTGTCTGCCTCTCACACCTGTGCTGTCTGCCTCTCACACCTGTGCTGTCTGCCTCTCACACCTGTGCTGTCTGCCTCTCACACCTGTGCTGCCTGCCTCTCACACCTGTGCTGTCTGCCTCTCACACCTGTGCTGTCTGCCTCTCACACCTGTGCTGTCTGCCTCTCACACCTGTGCTGTCTGCCTCTCACACCTGTGCTGTCTGCCTCTCACACCTGTGCTGCCTGCCTCTCACACCTGTGCTGTCTGCCTCTCACACCTGTGCTGCCTGCCTCTCACACCTGTGCTGTCTGCCTCTCACACCTGTGCTGTCTGCCTCTCACACCTGTGCTGTCTGCTTCTCACACCTGTGCTGTCTGCCTCTCACACCTGTGCTGCCTGCCTCTCACACCTGTGCTGTCTGCCTCTCACACCTGTGCTGTCTGCCTCTCACACCTGTGCTGTCTGCCTCTCACACCTGTGCTGTCTGCCTCTCACACCTGTGCTGCCTGCCTCTCACACCTGTGCTGTCTGCCTCTCACACCTGTGCTGTCTGCCTCTCACACCTGTGCTGTCTGCCTCTCACACCTGTGCTGTCTGCCTCTCACACCTGTGCTGTCTGCCTCTCACACCTGTGCTGCCTGCCTCTCACACCTGTGCTGTCTGCCTCTCACACCTGTGCTGTCTGCCTCTCACACCTGTGCTGTCTGCCTCTCACACCTGTGCTGTCTGCCTCTCACACCTGTGCTGCCTGCCTCTCTCGCCTGTGCTGTCTGCCTCTCACACCTGTGCTGTCTGCCTCTCACACCTGTGCTGTCTGCCTCTCACACCTGTGCTGTCTGCCTCTCACACCTGTGCTGTCTGCCTCTCACACCTGTGCTGTCTGCCTCTCACACCTGTGCTGTCTGTCTCTCACACCTGTGCTGTCTGTCTCCAATCTTTTCTGTTTGGAACGTAGGCGAGAAAGATATATCACAATTTACTGTTGAAAAATTCTAGAGGGATTGGTCCCAAATCTACACACCGAAATAACTGCTGCGAGAGTAAGAGTCTTAGCAGACGGTGCTAAATACCTCAAGTGAAAAGCAGTGATGCAGTAAGCTAAGATATAACACAATCAATGTAAAGGGACCAAGACTCTTTAACACCCTCTTTTCATACAAAAGGGGAATTACCAATAGACCCCAGGCTGTTTTCAAGAGGAAACGTGCTAAGTTCCTGATCAGCCAGGCTGTAGTGCATACATCTTACCAGAATATATAAGAAACACTGCTGGGACAAGTGTAGACGTCTTCGAGAGGAAACTAGACAAGTATCTTCACCAGGTGCCAGATCAACCAGGCTGTGATGGATATATGGGTCAGCGGGCCTCCAGCATCAACAGCCTGGTTGACAAGGCAAGCACCAGACATGCCTGGCCCATGGCCGTGCTCCGGAAGCAGAACTACTCTCGGAACTCATCAAAGGTATACATATACATTGGACTATGGCTAGCACCAAGAGCTTTGTTGATCAGACCATCAACCAGGCCTTCACTTCCCTTCTATGCTCACCATTCCCACTCCATCGTCATTATTCCCTCCTCCACCTCATCTCTCTCCCCTCCATTATCCTTTCCACCTCTATTCTTGTCCCTCCATTCTTTCCCCTTCCTTTCCTCCTCCATCGATCCTTCATTTTTCTCCCTGTCTCTCCTCCATCCTCCCCCTGTCCCTCCTCCATCCTCCCCCTGTCCCTCCTCCATCCTCCCCCTGTCTCTCCTCCATCCTCCCCCTGTCTCTCCTCCATCCTCCCCCTGTCTCTCCTCCATCCTCCCCCTGTCACACATCATTCCTCCCCCTGTCTCTCCTCCATCCTCCCCCTGTCTCTCCTCCATCCTCCCCCTGTCCCTCCTCCATCCTCCCCCTGTCCCTCCTCCATCCTCCCCCTGTCCCTCCTCCATCCTCCCCCTGTCTCTCCTCCATCCTCCCCCTGTCCCTCCTCCATCCTCCCCCTGTCTCTCCTCCATCCTCCCCTGTCTCTCCTCCATCCTCCCCCTCTCTCTCCTCCATCCTTCCCCTCTCTCTCCTCCATCCTTCCCCTCTCTCTCTTCCATCCTCCCCCTGTCTCTCCTCCATCCTCCCCCTGTCTCTCCTCCATCCTCCCCTGTCTCTCCTCCATCCTCCCCTGTCTCTCCTTCATCCTCCCCCTCTCTCTCCTCCATCCTTCCCCTGTCTCTCTTCCATCCTCCCCCTGTCTCTCCTCTATCCTCCCCCCGTCTCTCCTCCATCCTCCCCCTGTCCCTCCTCCATCCTCCCCCTGTCCCTCCATCCTCCGCTTCCCGTCCACCCTCATCACTGCCACTCAGCAAGGTATTCATAGACGCTACTTAAGGATAGTTTGAGTAAGACCTTCCCTGACTACACCTACCAAACATGAACAACCACATCAACCCAAACATGCACTTTGAACCAACACACACACACACACACACACACACACACACACACACACACACACTATTAGCGACTAGCGAAGAGGCGCGGCCAGGAGCTATGACTCGACCCCTGCAATCACATATAGGTGAGTACTAAGCACGCACGCACACAGATACGTTTGTAGATGCACACTAGTGCGTACATTTGCTGTATGTACACACGTGTGTTGCAACACAGTCATGGTTAACTAAATTGTATTGAACACTTGTTGAACACTGAGACACTTATGCAATATATGGGAATCTTTATTATGGAAACGTTTCGCCACACAGTAACTTCATTAGTCCAATACAAATCAGAAGGGTGTAAGAAGAGGAGTAGTTTGAGGTAATCAGTCCCTCAGCCTGAAGTCGATGTGTTCAGTCCATCAATCTTGTAGAAAGTACAGCATAGGGCCGTAGACGTGGCTTATATACTGTAGTGAGGTGAGGCGAAGCAGGAGGAGGCGGGGTCATAGTGGTACCATCCACTAGACTAAGTAGGTCTTCGTCCAAAGGTTGGACAAGTGTTGAAGAATTTGTATTGGACTGATGAAGCCACTGTGTGGCGAAACGTTACCTTAATAAAGATTCTCGTATGTTGCATAAGTGTCTCAGTCTTCAACTTGTCGGTTTTGTAAACCATTTATCGCACATTGAAGACTTGTCATTGTTCAGTAATAACCAAGATGGAGACAGAAACTCAGAAGATTAATTGATCTGTATATTTCGATCCCCTTCTGGGATCCTCTTCAGCAGATACATAAGTGAAATGAGAACAAGAATATATAGGGAAGGTTACACCTCACCCTTTATGTATCTGCTGAAGAGGATCCCAAAAGGGGATGGAAATATACAGATAAATTAGTCTTCAGAGTTTGTCTCCATATTGGTTATTACAGTCATAGTTACACTGTGTGCCTACAAGTGCACAACTGCACAATATTTGCAAATATACGTTAAGAGATGTCAAGACAATGATGATACTCTCCAGGTCACTTGTACTCTCTAGGCTGGAGTGCTGTTGTATTCTAACAACTCAATTCAAGGCAGATGAAATTACGGACCTGGAGAATGTACAGAGAACATTCACTGCTCGTATAAACTAAGTCAGTCACCTAAATTATTGAAAACACCTGAAATCCCTAGAACTGTACTCCCTGGAATGTAGGCGAGAAATCTACATTATAATTTACACCTGGGAAATACTGGAGGGATTGGTCCCAAATCTGCACACTGAAATCATTCCTTACGAGAGCAAGAAGCCTGGCAGACGGTGTAGAATACACCCAGTGGAAAACCTGGCTGCCGTGAATACACTAAGAGGTAACTCAATAAGTGTAAAGGCACCAAGACTTCAAACACTCCTTCATACATAAGGGGAATTACCAACAGACTTTTGGCTTCCATCAAGGGAGGAACTTGACAAGTTCTTCAAGTTAGTTCTTGATCAGCCTGGCTGTGGGGCATATGTTGAGTGTATGCTGCTTGTACCAACAACCTGGTTGATCAGGCCAGCCAGCAGGAGGCCTGATATGGGACCTGACCTTGGGGGCGTTGACCCCCGCAGTCGTCTTGAAGCAACCTTCAGGCTTATCTCCTCTCTCTCCTCTCATTCTCTCTTTTTTCCCTCACTCTCTTTTTACGCCTTTTTTATTCTAACTTTTCTGCCCATTTCTACATTACATATTTTTTCTTCTCCTTTGTGTGAAATTATACATGTGTACACTGTGTGTAGATGTATTCAGATTTATGTATGTATTTGCAAGTGTATAGTGTGCAGGTCTTGCTGTGTGTACACACCGTTGCTTGAGGTTTGTGTACACTAGTTGACGTGTGCGTGTGTGTGTACTTCCACTTGTGCCTGACAGAGTGCCTGGGTGGATGGCTCTCTTGAGATTAATGTATTTATATTAGAGTGCCACATTAGTCGTGTGGGTGGGATAGTGTGGGTGTGAGTGGGTGGGATAGTGTGGGTGTGAGTGAGTGGGATAGTGTAAAACTAACCACCCCCTATCAAGACTTGAGGGACTGACCACCACCTATCAAGACTGAGGGACTGACCCCCCCCCTATCAAGACTTGAGGGACTGACCACCACCTATCAAGACTGAGGGACTGACCACCACCTATCAAGACTGAGGGACTGACCCCCCCCTATCAAGATTGAGGGACTGACCCCCCCCTATCAAGACTGAGGGACTGACCCCCCCCCTATCAAGACTGAGGGACTGACCCCCCCCTATCAAGACTGAGGGACTGACCACCACCTATCAAGACTGAGGGACTGACCACCACCTATCAAGACTGAGGGACTGACCACCACCTATCAAGACTGAGGGACTGACCACCACCTATCAAGACTGAGGGACTGACCACCACCTATCAAGACTGAGGGACTGACCACCACCTATCAAGACTGAGGGACTGACCACCACCTATCAAGACTGAGGGACTGACCACCACCTATCAAGACTGAGGGACTGACCACCACCTATCAAGACTGAGGGACTGACCACCACCTATCAAGACTGAGGGACTGACCACCACCTATCAAGACTGAGGGACTGACCCCCCCCTATCAAGACTGAGGGACTGACCCCCCCTTATCAAGACTGAGGGACTGACCACCACCTATCAAGACTGTGGGACTGACCACCACCTATCAAGACTGTGGGACTGACCACCACCTATCAAGACTGTGGGACTGACCACCACCTATCAAGACTGTGGGACTGACCACCACCTATCAAGACTGTGGGACTGACCACCACCTATCAAGACTGTGGGACTGACCACCACCTATCAAGACTGTGGGACTGACCACCACCTATCAAGACTGTGGGACTGACCACCACCTATCAAGACTGTGGGACTGACCACCACCTATCAAGACTGAGGGACTGACCACCACCTATCAAGACTGTGGGACTGACCACCACCTATCAAGACTGTGGGACTGACCACCACCTATCAAGACTGTGGGACTGACCACCACCTATCAAGACTGAGGGACTGACCACCACCTATCAAGACTGTGGGACTGACCACCACCTATCAAGACTGTGGGACTGACCACCACCTATCAAGACTGTGGGACTGACCACCACCTATCAAGACTGGGACTGACCACCACCTATCAAGACTGAGGGACTGACCACCACCTATCAAGACTGGGACTGACCACCACCTATCAAGACTGAGGGACTGACCACCACCTATCAAGACTGAGGGACTGACCACCACCTATCAAGACTGGGACTGACCACCACCTATCAAGACTGAGGGACTGACCACCACCTATCAAGACTGGGACTGACCACCACCTATCAAGACTGAGGGACTGACCACCACCTATCAAGACTTGAGGGACTGACCACCACCTATCAAGACTGTGGGACTGACCACCACCTATCAAGACTGGGACTGACCACCACCTATCAAGACTGAGGGACTGACCACCACCTATCAAGACTGGGACTGACCACCACCTATCAAGACTGAGGGACTGACCACCACCTATCAAGACTTGAGGGACTGACCACCACCTATCAAGACTGTGGGACTGACCACCACCTATCAAGACTGGGACTGACCACCACCTATCAAGACTGTGGGACTGACCACCACCTATCAAGACTGGGACTGACCACCACCTATCAAGACTGAGGGACTGACCACCACCTATCAAGACTGAGGGACTGACCACCACCTATCAAGACTGAGGGACTGACCACCACCTATCAAGACTTGAGGGACTGACCACCACCTATCAAGACTGAGGGACTGACCACCACCTATCAAGACTGAGGGACTGACCACCACCTATCAAGACTGTGGGACTGACCCCCCCCCTATCAAGACTGAGGGACTGACCACCACCTATCAAGACTTGAGGGACTGACCACCACCTATCAAGACTGAGGGACTGACCACCACCTATCAAGACTTGAGGGACTGACCACCACCTATCAAGACTTGAGGGACTGACCACCCCCTATCAAGACTGTGGGACTGACCCCCCCCCTATCAAGACTGAGGGACTGACCACCACCTATCAAGACTGTGGGACTGACCACCTATCAAGACTGTGGGACTGACCACCTATCAAGACTGAGGGACTGACCACCACCTATCCAGACTTGAGGGACTGACCACCACCTATCAAGACTGAGGGACTGACCACCACCTATCAAGACTTGAGGGACTGACCACCACCTATCAAGACTTGAGGGACTGACCACCCCCTATCAAGACTGTGGGACTGACCCCCCCCCTATCAAGACTGAGGGACTGACCACCACCTATCAAGACTGTGGGACTGACCACCTATCAAGACTGTGGGACTGACCACCTATCAAGACTGAGGGACTGACCACCACCTATCAAGACTGAGGGACTGACCCCCCCCCTATCAAGACTGAGGGACTGACCCCCCCCTATCAAGACTGGGACTGACCACCACCTATCAAGACTGTGGGACTGACCACCACCTATCAAGACTGTGGGACTGACCACCACCTATCAAGACTGAGGGACTGACCACCACCTATCAAGACTGAGGGACTGACCACCACCTATCAAGACTGAGGGACTGACCACCACCTATCAAGACTGAGGGACTGACCACCACCTATCAAGACTGAGGGACTGACCACCACCTATCAAGACTGAGGGACTGACCACCACCTATCAAGACTGAGGGACTGACCACCACCTATCAAGACTGTGGGACTGACCACCACCTATCAAGACTGAGGGACTGACCACCACCTATCAAGACTGTGGGACTGACCCCCCCCCTATCAAGACTGAGGGACTGACCCCCCCCCTATCAAGACTGGGACTGACCACCACCTATCAAGACTGTGGGACTGACCACCACCTATCAAGACTGTGGGACTGACCACCACCTATCAAGACTGTGGGACTGACCACCACCTATCAAGACTGAGGGACTGACCACCACCTATCAAGACTGAGGGACTGACCACCACCTATCAAGACTGAGGGACTGACCACCACCTATCAAGACTGAGGGACTGACCACCACCTATCAAGACTGAGGGACTGACCACCACCTATCAAGACTGTGGGACTGACCACCACCTATCAAGACTGTGGGACTGACCACCACCTATCAAGACTGAGGGACTGACCACCACCTATCAAGACTGAGGGACTGACCACCACCTATCAAGACTGAGGGACTGACCACCACCTATCAAGACTGAGGGACTGACCACCACCTATCAAGACTGAGGGACTGACCACCACCTATCAAGACTGAGGGACTGACCACCACCTATCAAGACTGAGGGACTGACCACCACCTATCAAGACTGAGGGACTGACCACCACCTATCAAGACTGAGGGACTGACCACCACCTATCAAGACTGTGGGACTGACCACCACCTATCAAGACTGAGGGACTGACCACCACCTATCAAGACTGTGGGACTGACCCCCCCCTATCAAGACTGAGGGACTGACCCCCCCCCTATCAAGACTGGGACTGACCACCACCTATCAAGACTGTGGGACTGACCACCACCTATCAAGACTGTGGGACTGACCACCACATATCAAGACTGTGGGACTGACCACCACCTATCAAGACTGAGGGACTGACCACCACCTATCAAGACTGTGGGACTGACCACCACCTATCAAGACTGTGGGACTGACCACCACCTATCAAGACTGTGGGACTGACCACCACCTATCAAGACTGAGGGACTGACCACCACCTATCAAGACTGAGGGACTGACCACCACCTATCAAGACTGAGGGACTGACCACCACCTATCAAGACTGAGGGACTGACCACCACCTATCAAGACTGAGGGACTGACCACCACCTATCAAGACTGTGGGACTGACCACCACCTATCAAGACTGAGGGACTGACCACCACCTATCAAGACTGAGGGACTGACCACCACCTATCAAGACTGAGGGACTGACCACCACCTATCAAGACTGAGGGACTGACCACCACCTATCAAGACTGAGGGACTGACCACCACCTATCAAGACTGAGGGACTGACCCCCCCCTATCAAGACTGAGGGACTGACCACCACCTATCAAGACTGAGGGACTGACCACGTCAAGGCTATTTCTTCTATCTCTAGAGTTATATTCGTCCGTATTCACCTGACATATTTTGCCTCTGGTATGGGCGAGATGCTTCATCATTAAAGATAGCCAGGTGTTACACGTGTGTGTCATTTATCCAAAGGTATTATGTGACTAATTAGAAGATGACTAGTCCACACCTGATGCTAATTAATGTTTCTTTCCAGGTAAGTGTACCTGCGTGTGAGGAGGCTCATTACCTGATTACCTACCGCCTGGTACCTGGTATGGAACATTCAATCTTTAATTTACCGTTTTAAAACACACACACACACACACACACACACACACACACACACACACACACAGTGAAGAGGCGGGTCCAGGAGCTCGGACTCGATCCCCGCAACCTCAACTAGGTGAGTACAACTCGGTGAGTACACACACACACACACACACACACACACACACACACACACACACACACACACACACACACACATACACATACACAGGAACATAAGACTATAACACACACCCATACATTATCTGTCTTTCGCTCTACATCAAACATACCCTTTACATCAAACATACCCTCTACATCAAACATACCCTCTACATCAAACATACCCTCTACATCAAACATACCCTCTACATCAAACATACCCTCTACATCAAACATACCCTCTACATCAAACATACCCTCTACATCAAACATACCCTCCACATCAAACATACCCTCCACATCAAACATACCCTCCACATCAAACATACCCTCCACATCAAACATACCCTCCACATCAAACACCCTCCACATCAAACACCCTCCACATCAAACATACCCTCTACATCAAATATACCCTCTACATCAAACATACCCTCCACATCAAACATACCCTCCACATCAAACATACCCTCCACATCAAACATACCCTCCACATCAAACATACCCTCCACATCAAACATACCCTCCACATCAAACATACCTTCTACATCAAACATACCTTCTACATCAAACATACCTTCTACATCAAACATACCTTCTACATCAAACATACCTTCTACATCAAACATACCCTCTACATCAAACATACCCTCTACATCAAACATACCCTCTACATCAAACATACCCTCCACATCAAACATACCCTCCACATCAAACATACCCTCCACATCAAACATACCCTCCACATCATGCATACCCTCTACATCTTACATACCCTCTACATCAAACATACCCTCTACATCAAACATACCCTCTACATCAAACATACCCTCCACATCAAACATACCCTCCACATCAAACATACCCTCCACATCAAACATACCCTCCACATCAAACATACCCTCCACATCAAACATACCCTCCACATCAAACATACCCTCCACATCAAACATACCCTCTACATCAAACATACCTTCTACATCAAACATACCTTCTACATCAAACATACCCTCTACATCTTACATACCCTCTACATCTTACATACCCTCTACATCAAACATACCCTCTACATCTTACATACCCTCTACATCATGCATACCCTCTACATCTTACATACCCTCTACATCAAACATACCCTCTACATCTTACATACCCTCTACATCATGCATACCCTCTACATCTTACATACCCTCTACATCATGCATACCCTCTACATCTTACATACCCTCTACATCTTACATACCCTCTACATCAAACATACCCTCTACATCTTACATACCCTCTACATCATGCATACCCTCTACATCATGCATACCCTCTACATCTTACATACCCTCTACATCTAACATACGCTCTACATCTAACATACCCTCTACATCTAACATACCCTCTACATCTTACATACCGTCTACATCTTACATACCCTCTACATCAAACATACCCTCTACATCTTACATACCCTCTACATCTTACATACCCTCTACATCAAACATACCCTCTACATCTAACATACCCTCTACATCTAACATACCCTCTACATCTAACATACCCTCTACATCTAACATACCCTCTACATCAAACATACCCTCTACATCTAACATACCCTCTACATCTAACATACCCTCTACATCTAACATACCCTCTACATCAAACATACCCTCTACATCTAACATACCCTCTACATCTAACATACCCTCTACATCTAACATACCCTCTACATCTAACATACCCTCTACATCTAACATACCCTCTACATCTAACATACCCTCTACATCTAACATACCCTCTACATCTAACATACCCTCTACATCTAACATACCCTCTACATCAAACATACCCTCTACATCTAACATACCCTCTACATCTAACATACCCTCTACATCTAACATACCCTCTACATCTAACATACTCTCTACATCAAACATACCCTCTACATCAAACATACCCTCTACATCTAACATACCCTCTACATCTAACATACCCTCTACATCTAACATACCCTCTACATCTAACATACCCTCTACATCTAACATACCCTCTACATCTAACATACCCTCTACATCTAACATACCCTCTACATCTAACATACCCTCTACATCAAACATACCCTCTACATCTAACATACCCTCTACATCTAACATACCCTCTACATCAAACATACCCTCTACATCTAACATACCCTCTACATCTAACATACCCTCTACATCTAACATACCCTCTACATCTAACATACCCTCTACATCTAACATACCCTCTACATCTAACATACCCTCTACATCTAACATACCCTCTACATCTAACATACCCTCTACATCTAACATACCCTCTACATCTAACATACCCTCTACATCTAACATACCCTCCACATCTTCACATTAATCTTCTACCTCCTAAGTCAACCTGTTACCGACATACAGTAACATGGAAGATATAGCTAGTGATAAATATGACAGGTGTGTAGCACCTGGGTGTTGTACAGCCCCGTGTCCACCAGGTGTGTAGCACCTGGGTGTTGTACAGCCCCGTGTCCACCAGGTGTGTAGCACCTGGGTGTTGTACAGCCCCGTGTCCACCAGGTGTGTAGGACTTGGGTGTTGTACAGCCCCGTGTCCACCAGGTGTGTAGCACCTGGGTGTTGTACAGCCCCGTGTCCACCAGGTGTGTAGCACCTGGGTGTTGTACAACCCCGTGTCCACCAGGTGTGTAGCACCTGGGTGTTGTACAGCCCCGTGTCCACCAGTAGTCTGGTCATAGAGAGGTCAGTGTTACACATGTTTTATTCAAGTACTTGTTGGTATTATATGCCATTAAGGAAGGTTTGCTTCCGGAGGTAATCCTGTCCAGTCCTTGACCAGGCCTCCCGGTGGATCAAGGCCTGATCAACCAGGTTGTTACTGCTGGCCACAGGTAGTCCAACGTACGAACCACAGCCCGGCTGGTCGAACACTGATTTTGGGTATCTGTCCAGCTCCCTCTTGAAGGCAACCAGGGGTCCCAGTCCGTGCCTCCTGGTTGCTGGTGTGATCGATGAGGCTGTTAGTGCTCTCCTCTATTACTTGTGGTGGGGGATGGCTTTCAACCTGGCCCTCAGACAGTTGGCTGCTGACAGGATGATAAATGTGTCTGGGGCAGACAGACAGAGACAGAATATAAAAGGGTTACGGAGGGATAGGAGTTACCTGCGCCAGATCTAGTGGATCAAGCAGGCTGTTACTGATGGCCACGCGTACTCCAGCCTACGAACCACAGTCCGGCTCATCAGGAGCTGACTTAAACTGATCAAAATCCCTAAAAAAAATAAATTCTGTACTCAGCCTAGGTAGTGACGACAAAGTAACGTAACCTGCTGCCTGCTGGAAGCAGGAGTAACCTGCTACCTGCTGGAAGCAGGAGTAGCTTGCTACCTACTAGAAGCAGGAGTAGCCTGCTACCTGCTAGAAGCAGGAGTAGCCTGCTACCTGCTAGAAGCAGGAGTAGCCTGCTACCTGCTAGAAGCAGGAGTAGCCTGCTACCTGCTAGAAGCAGGAGTAGCCTGCTACCTGCTAGAAGCAGGAGTAGCCTGCTACCTGCTAGAAGCAGGAGCAGCCTGCTACCTGCTAAAAGCAGGAGTAGCCTGCTACCTGCTGGAAGCAGGAGCAGCCTGCTACCTGCTGGAAGCAGGAGTAGCCTGCTACCTGCTGGAAGCAGGAGCAGCCTGCTACCTGCTGGAAGCAGGAGTAGCCTGCTACCTGCTGGAAGCAGGAGCAGCCTGCTACCTGCTGGAAGCAGGAGTAGCCTGCTACCTGCTGGAAGCAGGAGTAGCCTGCTACCTGCTGGAAGCAGGAGTAGCCTGCTACCTGCTGGAAGCAGGAGCAGCCTGCTACCTGCTGGAAGCAGGAGTAGCCTGCTACCTGCTGGAAGCAGGAGTAGCCTGCTACCTGCTGGAAGCAGGAGTAGCCTGCTACCTGCTGGAAGCAGGAGTAGCCTGCTACCTGCTGGAAGCAGGAGTAGCCTGCTACCTGCTGGAAGCAGGAGTAGCCTGCTACCTGCTGGAAGCAGGAGTAGCCTGCTACCTGCTGGAAGCAGGAGTAACCTGCTACCTGCTGGAAGCAGGAGTAGCCTGCTACCTGCAGGAGTAGCCTGCTACCTGCAGGAGTAGCCTGCTACCTGCAGGAGTAGCCTGCTACCTGCAGGAGTAGCCTGCTACCTGCAGGAGTAGCCTGCTACCTGCAGGAGTAGCCTGCTACCTGCTAGAAGCAGGAGTAACCTGCTAGCAGCGGGAGAAGCCTGCTAGCAGCGGGAGTAGCCTGCTAGGAGCTGGAGTAGCCTGCTAGGAGCTGGAGTAGCCTGCTAGGAGCTGGAGTAGCCTGCTAGGAGCTGGAGTAGCCTGCTACCTGCTATCATCAAATATTAGAAATATTGCCGCAACAAGTATTGAAATTTTCAAGACGAAGTAGGACAAATATCTCCGCAAAGTGCCAGATCAAGCAGGCTGTGATGGTTATGTGAACCTACTGCCAGCAACAACAGCCTGGTTGACCAGTCATCCAGATAGCCAGGCTTCAGACAGGTTTGCTAGTTTACAGGAATCCTTAAAACCGGTCTCACATAAACCAAATTAATTGGGGAGAGGGGATGGGGAAGTGCCCATTTTTGGACAGGTAATCAAAATTTTTTAAATAAGGTAAAAAAAAAAAAATCTGAAATGGTCTCTTAAAATTTTCCAATAATTGTGAAGACCATTTAAAGTTATTTTTTTTTCTTCCATTTAATTTTGTCAGTTGGATATGTGGGTCATTGGGCCACCAGCAGCAACAGCCTGGTTGACCAGGTAAACACCAGACGAGCCTGGCCCAAGGCCGGTCTCCGGGAGTAGAAAGATTCTGGAAACTCATCCAAGGTAAAGGTACATCAGAGGTAACACTAGAGTGAGAGTGTGTGAGGTTGGTAGCAGTGCAAGTCACTGCACCCGCTAACACTGCTTCATACTTCTTGTCTTACAGCAGTGACCGTCTTGGTGAGCACAACTTACTGACCTGGATCACACACTCACCGATAGTCTTCTATCCTCCCTCGCTGTCCATGCTTCTTGAAGGATAGTCTTCTATCCTCCCTCGCTGTCCTTGCTACTTGAAGGATAGTCTTCTATCCTCCCTCGCTGTCCATGCTTCTTGAAGGATAGTCTTCTATCCTCCCTCGCTGTCCATGCTTCTTGAAGGATAGTCTTCTATCCTCCCTCGCTGTCCTTGCTACTTGAAGGATAGTCTTCTATCCTCCCTCGCTGTCCATGCTTCTTGAAGGATAGTCTTCTATCCTCCCTCGCTGTCCATGCTTCTTGAAGGATAGTCTTCTATCCTCCCTCGCTGTCCATGCTACTTGAAGGATAGTCTTCTATCCTCCCTCGCTGTCCTTGCTTCTTGAAGGATAGTCTTCTATCCTCCCTAGCTGTCCTTGCTTCTTGAAGGATAGTCTTCTATCCTCCCTAGCTGTCCTTGCTTCTTGAAGGATAGTCTTCTATCCTCCCTCGCTGTCCTTGCTTCTTGAAGGATAGTCTTCTATCCTCCCTCGCTGTCCTTGCTTCTTGAAGGATAGTCTTCTATCCTCCCTCGCTGTCCTTGCTTCTTGAAGGATAGTCTTCTATCCTCCCTCGCTGTCCTTGCTTCTTGAAGGATAGTCTTCTATCCTCCCTCGCTGTCCATGCTTCTTGAAGGATAGTCTTCTATCCTCCCTCGCTGTCCATGCTTCTTGAAGGATAGTCTTCTATCCTCCCTCGCTGTCCTTGCTTCTTGAAGGATAGTCTTCTATCCTCCCTCGCTGTCCTTGCTTCTTGAAGGATAGTCTTCTATCCTCCCTCGCTGTCCTTGCTTCTTGAAGGATAGTCTTCTATCCTCCCTCGCTGTCCATGCTTCTTGAAGGATAGTCTTCTATCCTCCCTCGCTGTCCATGCTTCTTGAAGGATAGGCTTCTATCCTCCCTCGCTGTCCTTGCTACTTGAAGGATAGTCTTCTATCCTCCCTCGCTGTCCTTGCTTCTTGAAGGATAGTCTTCTATCCTCCCTCGCTGTCCTTGCTTCTTGAAGGATAGTCTTCTATCCTCCCTCGCTGTCCTTGCTTCTTGAAGGATAGTCTTCTATCCTCCCTCGCTGTCCATGCTTCTTGAAGGATAGTCTTCTATCCTCCCTCGCTGTCCATGCTTCTTGAAGGATAGTCTTCTATCCTCCCTCGCTGTCCTTGCTACTTGAAGGATAGTCTTCTATCCTCCCTCGCTGTCCTTGCTTCTTGAAGGATAGTCTTCTATCCTCCCTCGCTGTCCATGCTACTTGAAGGATAGTCTTCTATCCTCCCTCGCTGTCCATGCTTCTTGAAGGATAGTCTTCTATCCTCCCTCGCTGTCCATGCTACTTGAAGGATAGTCTTCTATCCTCCCTCGCTGTCCATGCTACTTGAAGGATAGTCTTCTATCCTCCCTCGCTGTCCATGCTTCTTGAAGGATAGTCTTCTATCCTCCCTCGCTGTCCATGCTACTTGAAGGATAGTCTTCTATCCTCCCTCGCTGTCCATGCTACTTGAAGGATAGTCTTCTATCCTCCCTCGCTGTCCTTGCTTCTTGAAGGATAGTCTTCTATCCTCCCTCGCTGTCCTTGCTTCTTGAAGGATAGTCTTCTATCCTCCCTAGCTGTCCTTGCTTCTTGAAGGATAGTCTTCTATCCTCCCTAGCTGTCCTTGCTTCTTGAAGGATAGTCTTCTATCCTCCCTAGCTGTCCTTGCTTCTTGAAGGATAGTCTTCTATCCTCCCTCGCTGTCCTTGCTTCTTGAAGGATAGTCTTCTATCCTCCCTCGCTGTCCATGCTACTTGAAGGATAGTCTTCTATCCTCCCTCGCTGTCCTTGCTACTTGAAGGATAGTCTTCTATCCTCCCTCGCTGTCCATGCTACTTGAAGGATAGTCTTCTATCCTCCCTCGCTGTCCATGCTACTTGAAGGATAGTCTTCTATCCTCCCTCGCTGTCCTTGCTACTTGAAGGATAGTCTTCTATCCTCCCTCGCTGTCCATGCTACTTGAAGGATAGTCTTCTATCCTCCCTCGCTGTCCATGCTACTTGAAGGATAGTCTTCTATCCTCCCTCGCTGTCCATGCTTCTTGAAGGATAGTCTTCTATCCTCCCTCGCTGTCCATGCTACTTGAAGGATAGTCTTCTATCCTCCCTCGCTGTCCATGCTACTTGAAGGATAGTCTTCTATCCTCCCTCGCTGTCCTTGCTTCTTGAAGGATAGTCTTCTATCCTCCCTCGCTGTCCTTGCTTCTTGAAGGATAGTCTTCTATCCTCCCTAGCTGTCCTTGCTTCTTGAAGGATAGTCTTCTATCCTCCCTAGCTGTCCTTGCTTCTTGAAGGATAGTCTTCTATCCTCCCTAGCTGTCCTTGCTTCTTGAAGGATAGTCTTCTATCCTCCCTCGCTGTCCTTGCTTCTTGAAGGATAGTCTTCTATCCTCCCTCGCTGTCCATGCTACTTGAAGGATAGTCTTCTATCCTCCCTCGCTGTCCTTGCTACTTGAAGGATAGTCTTCTATCCTCCCTCGCTGTCCATGCTACTTGAAGGATAGTCTTCTATCCTCCCTCGCTGTCCATGCTACTTGAAGGATAGTCTTCTATCCTCCCTCCTCGCTGTCCTTGCTACTTGAAGGATAGTCTTCTATCCTCCCTCGCTGTCCATGCTACTTGAAGGATAGTCTTCTATCCTCCCTCGCTGTCCTTGCTTCTTGAAGGATAGTCTTCTATCCTCCCTCGCTGTCCTTGCTTCTTGAAGGATAGTCTCCTATCCTCCCTCGCTGTCCTTGCTACTTGAAGGATAGTCTTCTATCCTCCCTCGCTGTCCATGCTACTTGAAGGATAGTCTTCTATCCTCCCTCGCTGTCCTTGCTACTTGAAGGATAGTCTTCTATCCTCCCTCGCTGTCCATGCTACTTGAAGGATAGTCTTCTATCCTCCCTCGCTGTCCTTGCTACTTGAAGGATAGTCTTCTATCCTCCCTCGCTGTCCTTGCTACTTGAAGGATAGTCTTCTATCCTCCCTCGCTGTCCATGGTACTTGAAGGATAGTCTTCTATCCTCCCTCTCCATGCTACTTGAAGGATAGTCTTCTATCCTCCCTCGCTGTCCATGCTACTTGAAGGATAGTCTTCTATCCTCCCTCGCTGTCCTTGTTTCTTGAAGGATAGTCTTCTATCCTCCCTCGCTGTCCATGCTACTTGAAGGATAGTCTTCTATCCTCCCTCGCTGTCCTTGCTTCTTGAAGGATAGTCTTCTATCCTCCCTCCTCGCTGTCCTATGCTACTTGAAGGATAGTCTTCTATCCTCCCTCGCTGGCCATGCTACTTGAAGGATAGTCTTCTATCCTCCCTCGCTGTCCTTGCTTCTTGAAGGATAGTCTTCTATCCTCCCTCGCTGTCCTTGCTACTTGAAGGATAGTCTCCTATCCTCCCTCGCTCCATGCTACTTGAAGGATAGTCTTCTATCCTCCCTCGCTGTCCTTGCTCTTGAAGGATAGTCTTCTATCCTCCCTCGCTGTCCATGCTACTTGAAGGATAGTCTTCTATCCTCCCTCGCTGTCCTTGAAGGATGCTACTTGAAGGATAGTCTTCTATCCTCCCTCGCTGTCCATGCTACTTGAAGGATAGTCTTCTATCCTCCCTCGCTGTCCTTGCTACTTGAAGGATAGTCTTCTATCCTCCCTCGTCTTCTATCCTCCCTCGCTGTCCATGCTACTTGAAGGATAGTCTTCTATCCTCCCTCGCTGTCCATGCTACTTGAAGGATAGTCTTCTATCCTCCCTCGCTGTCCATGCTACTTGAAGGATAGTCTTCTATCCTCCCTCGCTGTCCTTGCTACTTGAAGGATAGTCTTCTATCCTCCCTCGTTGTCCATGCTACTTGAAGGACAGTCTTCTATCCTCCCTCGCTGTCCATGCTACTTGAAGGATAGTCTTCTATCCTCCCTCGCTGTCCATGCTACTTGAAGGATAGTCTTCTATCCTCCCTCGCTGTCCATGCTACTTGAAGGATAGTCTTCTATCCTCCCTCGCTGTCCTTGCTTCGTGAAGGATAGTCTTCTATCCTCCCTCGCTGTCCATGCTACTTGAAGGATAGTCTTCTATCCTCCCTCGCTGTCCATGCTACTTGAAGGATAGTCTTCTATCCTCCCTCGCTGTCCATGCTACTTGAAGGATAGTCTTCTATCCTCCCTCGCTGTCCATGCTACTTGAAGGATAGTCTTCTATCCTCCCTCGCTGTCCATGCTACTTGAAGGATAGTCTTCTATCCTCCCTCGCTGTCCATGCTACTTGAAGGATAGTCTTCTATCCTCCCTCGCTGTCCATGCTACTTGAAGGATAGTCTTCTATCCTCCCTCGCTGTCCATGCTACTTGAAGGATAGTCTTCTATCCTCCCTCGCTGTCCATGCTACTTGAAGGATAGTCTTCTATCCTCCCTCGCTGTCCATGCTTCTTGAAGGATAGTCTTCTATCCTCCCTCGCTGTCCTTGCTTCTTGAAGGATAGTCTTCTATCCTCCCTCGCTGTCCATGCTACTTGAAGGATAGTCTTCTATCCTCCCTCGCTGTCCATGCTACTTGAAGGATAGTCTTCTATCCTCCCTCGCTGTCCATGCTACTTGAAGGATAGTCTTCTATCCTCCCTCATTTTCTCTCTCTCTATGTATATATATATATATATATATATATATATATATATATATATATATATATATATATATATATCTCCAGTGGTTCTAATACTTTTGTTCTTTCACTTCTTTACCGTCTTTAGTAATGGCTTATGAGTAATGCGTGTGGGGGTTTCGAGGCTTCCCTTGGGCTCTTGGAGACTTCTCTGCACACTCGGGAAGCTGTGAACAAGGTTTCATCGCGAGTTATTGCTGTACATGGAGGAAGGAATTAAGGGAGGATTAAGGTAAAAGGAGTAAGAGAGAGGAAGGGAGGGGGGGGGTAGAGAGAGGGAGAGGGAGGAAGGATTCCTGAAAGAGGTTTTCAAGGGTCAGCGCCCCCGCGGTCCGGTCCCAGACCAGGCCTCCTAGTGGATCAAAGCCTGGTCAACCAGGCAGTTGAAAGGACCTGTACTCGACGTCCTCTTCTTTAGCTAAAGGAGGGAAGGGACTGTGGATAGGAAGGCAGGGAGGGAGGGAAAAAAGAATTAGCGAATGTGTTGACAACACTGAGGACACAGTAAACCACCAAGGTGATGTAAACAAAGTCTTGCAGTGGGTCACTGACAACACTGAGGACACAGTAAACCACCAAGGTGATGTAAACAGTCTTGCAGTGGGTCACTGACAACACTGAGGACACAGTAAACCACCAAGGTGATGTAAACAAAGTCTTGCAGTGGGGCACTGACAACACTGAGGACACAGTAAACCACCAAGGTGATGCAAACAAAGTCTTGCAGTGGGTCACTGACAACACTGAGGACACAGTAAACCACCAAGGTGATGTAAACAAAGTCTTGCAGTGGGTCACTGACAACACTGAGGACACAGTAAACCACCAAGCTGATGTAAACAAAGTCTTGCAGTGGGTCACTGACAACACTGAGGACACAGTAAACCACCAAGGTGATGTAAACAAAGTCTTGCAGTGGGTCACTGACAACACTGAGGACACAGTAAACCACCAAGCTGATGTAAAC
>NC_091366.1:11026581-11046581 GCF_038502225.1 Cherax quadricarinatus
TCGGGGTATACCAGGGTATACCACAGCCATATTACACTTTAACGTTACAGGACTTAATATGAAGGCGCTTGAGAGCAATTTTGGGGGTGAAGGCGGCGTGTTGACTTTCCAAAATTTGAATTCATGTTATTTTTTTGTTTGGTAAAATGTTTTTCTGGGAGGCGGAAAATTTTCTTATTCTGTTTTTTTTCCTCACTGAAATATTACATCATATATTTTTTTTCTATTTTTTTTCTGATATAACTGCTATGTTACCAGCTATAACTGCTATGTTACCTGCTATAACTGCTATGTTACCTGCTATAACTGCTATGTTACCTGCTATAACTATGTTACCAGCTATAACTGCTATGTTACCAGCTATAACTGCTATGTTACCAGCTATAACTGCTATGTTACCAGCTATAACTGCTATGTTACCAGCTATAACTATGTTACCAGCTATAACTGCTATGTTACCAGCTATAACTATGTTACCAGCTATAACTGCTATGTTACCAGCTATAACTATGTTACCAGCTATAACTGCTATGTTACCTGCTATAACTGCTATGTTACCAGCTATAACTATGTTACCAGCTATAACTGCTATGTTACCTGCTATAACTTATGTTACCAGCTATAACTGCTATGTTACCAGCTATAACTGCTATGTTACCAGCTATAACTGCTATGTTACCTGCTATAACTATGTTACCAGCTATAACTGCTATGTTACCAGCTATAACTGCTATGTTACCAGCTATAACTGCTATGTTACCAGCTATAACTGCTATGTTACCTGCTATAACTGCTATGTTACCAGCTATAACTGCTATGTTACCTGCTATAACTGCTATGTTACCAGCTATAACTGCTATGTTACCTGCTATAACTTATGTTACCAGCTATAACTGCTATGTTACCAGCTATAACTGCTATGTTACCAGCTATAACTGCTATGTTACCAGCTATAATTGCTATGTTACCAGCTATAACTGCTATGTTACCAGCTATAACTGCTATGTTACCAGCTATAACTGCTATGTTACCTGCTATAACTGCTATGTTACCTGCTATAACTATGTTACCTGATATAACTGCTATGTTACCAGCTATAACTGCTATGTTACCTGCTATAACTGCTATGTTACCAGCTATAACTATGTTACCAGCTATAACTGCTATGTTACCAGCTATAACTGCTATGTTACCAGCTATAACTGCTATGTTACCAGCTATAACTGCTATGTTACCTGCTATAACTGCTATGTTACCAGCTATAACTGCTATGTTACCTGCTATAACTGCTATGTTACCAGCTATAACTGCTATGTTACCAGCTATAACTGCTATGTTACCTGATATAACTATGTTACCAGCTATAACTGTTATGTTACCAGCTATAACTGCTATGTTACCAGCTATAACTGTTACCTGCTATAACTATGTTACCTGCTATAACTGTTATATTACCTAATATAACTATTTTATCTATGGCTGCTATATTACTTGATATAACTGCTATATTATTTACTATGACTGCTATGTTACCCGCTATAACTGCTATATTACCCGCTATAACTGCTATATTACCCGCTATAACTGCTATATTACCTGCTATAACTGCTATATTATCTGCTATAACTGCTATGTTACCCGCTATAACTGCTATATTACCCGCTATAACTGCTATATTACCTTCTATAAGTGCTATATTACCTGCTATAACTGCTATATTACCCGCTATAACTGCTATATTACCTGCTATAACTGCTATATTACCTGCTATAACTGCTATATTACCTTCTATAAGTGCTATATTACCCGCTATAACTGCTATATTACCTGCTATAACTGCTATATTACCTGCTATAACTGCTATATTACCTGCTATAACTGCTATATTACCTTCTATAAGTGCTATATTACCCGCTATAACTGCTATATTACCTGCTATAACTGCTATATTACCTGCTATAACTGCTATATTACCTGCTATAACTGCTATATTACCTGCTATAACTGCTATATTACCTGCTATAACTGCTATATTACCTGCTATAGTTGAAAGAGACCTTTGCTGCTTCAAGATACCTCATAGCAACCACACTGGATGTGGTTGCTATGAGGTATCTCTCTGGTATTTCTGAGGTATCTCTCTTCCCCTCATTATTACCCTTGTAGTAACCCTACAGGAAGAGGGGAGTCCTACAGGAAGGGCGTCCTACTGTAAGAGGGACCTTAGGAAACCGTATAACATGGTAACCGTATATCATGGTAACCGTATATCATGGTAACCGTATATCAAAGGTAAGGTCTAGTTATGGTGGTGATCGTTACGTAGGTCTGCAAACCGCTAACAGCAACAGCCTGTTGAATTAAAGTTGTCTCGATGTTTTGTGAGCAGTGGGGGAGAGAGTGCTAATCCCTTCATTCTGCTCCTGGGACGGCATTCATACCCTTATAAAAAATCCTTTGGGGGGGGGCAGCGGGCCTCCAGCAGCAACAGTCTGGTTGACCAGGCAAGCACCAGACGAGCCTGGTCCATGGCCGGGCTTAGAGAGTAGATAAACTCTCGAAACTCTTCAAGGGTATATCAAAGGGGGAGCCACTGTATTTCCTACCTCCAGGACTCGAGTCCAACCAACCCGTTTTCCTTTTTATAAGGTCAAGTAAGGAGAGTAGAGTGAGAGAGTGAGTGAGGAGCTTGTGTTGCAGAAGATAACTCTACCTCTGAATGTACAGGTAGAACCTCACTGGGGATAAGTCGGGTTCTGTGGACTCGAGTTACTTTAGAGTAATTCATATTGACTTGTGTGTGCCTGGAGTGTTCCCGGGGGTCAACGCTCCAGCGGCCCGGTCCCAGACAAGGCCTCCCGGTGGATGGCCTGATCAACCAGGCTGTTGGTGCTAGCCACAAAGTGCAGAGTATGCACCACAGTTCGGCTAATCGGGAACTGAAGTAAGAAACCTGTCCAGTTCTTGAAGACTACCAAGGGTTTGTTTGGTAATTCCTCCCCTTATGTACGAAGGGAGGACATTGAGAAGTCTTGGTCCCTTCACACTTCTTGTTTTTTATTAGTGTACTCATTGCCAGTTATATTCTCCCCACCCAGTTATTTCAAGGTGGTGTATCTACCCAGATATATTACAGTACCAGATCACTTTCTCAGTAATTAACTACGCTGAGAGGAAATTCAGTAATTAAGGGACCACGACTCTTCAACGCCCACCCTTCATGCTTAAGGGAGATTACCAACGAACCCATGGTTGTCTTCAGTCTAGATTCCTCAAAACATTCCTGATCAGCCGGATTGTGGTGCTTGCCTTGGACTGCGGGAAGTGATCACTAACAACTCGTTAGATTAGGGCAGCAGCCAGGAGGTCTGGTCTGGACCCAGGCGGCGGGGGCGTTGACCCCCGAAAACGTCCGTCATGTATCCTATATTTCTGGCTTCATTCCTCCGGTCTGACCAACCAGTGATGAGGGAAGTCTGAAGTCTACCTGGAGGGCATTCCGGGGATCAACGTCCCCGCGGCCCGGTCCACGACCAGGCCTCCCGGTGGATCAGGGCCTGATCAACGAGGCTGTTACTGCTGGCCGCACGTAATCCAACGTACGAACCACAGCCCGGCTGATCCGGCACCGTCTTTAGGTATCTGTCCAGACTTGAGAGTTGTTTACACTTCATTGTTTGTCTGAGGTCATCTGTGTGTGATGGTGAACCCAACCACAGGTTACACTCGTAGGAGGCACCGACTTATCGTTTACTACACACATAATATACAAACAGGATAGTTGCAACTACGGGAGTACCAACTCTTAAGAGTAACACAACCTGGAGTTGTGTGCTTCCTCTACGTCTGGTCCTCTACTTCTGGTCCTCCACGGTTGTCTCTCTCACCACTCCTCCACGGTTGTCTCTCTCACCACTCCTCCACGGTTGTCTCTCTCACCACTCCTCCACTTCTTGTCCTCCACGGTTCTCTCACCACTCCACGTCTGGTCCTCCACGGTTCTCTCTCTCACCACTCCTCCACGTCTGGTCCTCCACGGTTGTCCCTCTCACCACTCCTCCACTTCTTGTCCTCCACGGTTGTCTCTCTCACCACTCCTCCACGTCTGGTCCTCCACGGTTCTCTCTCTCACCACTCCTCCACTTCTTGTCCTCCACGGTTCTCTCTCTCACCACTCCTCCACGTCTGGTCCTCCACGGTTCTCTCTCTCACCACTCCTCCACTTCTTGTCCTCCACGGTTCTCTCTCTCACCACTCCTCCACGTCTGGTCCTCCACGGTTCTCTCTCTCACCACTCCTCCACGTCTGGTCCTCCACGGTTGTATCTCACCACTCCTCCACGTCTGGTCCTCCACGTTTGTCTCACCACTCCTCCACGTCTGGTCCTCCACGGTTCTCCCTCTCACCACTTCTCCACGGTTCTCCCTCTCACCACTTCTCCACGGTTCTCCCTCTCACCACTTCTCCACGGTTCTCCCTCTCACCACTTCTCCACGGTTGTCCCTCTCACCACTCCTCCACGGTTGTCTCTCTCACCACTCCTCCACTTCTTGTCCTCCACGGTTGTCTCTCTCACCACTCCTCCACTTCTTGTCCTCCACGGTTGTCCCTCTCACCACTCCTCCACGGTTGTCTCTCACCACTCCTCCACGTCTGGTCCTCCACGGTTGTCCCTCTCACCACTCCTCCACGGTTGTCTCTCTCACCACTCCTCCACTTCTTGTCCTCCACGGTTGTCTCTCTCACCACTCCTCCACTTCTTGTCCTCCACGGTTGTCCCTCTCACCACTCCTCCACGGTTGTCTCTCACCACTCCTCCACGTCTGGTCCTCCACGGTTGTCCCTCTCACCACTCCTCCACGGTTGTCCCTCTCACCACTCCTCCACGTCTGGTCCTCCACGGTTGTCCCTCTCACCACTCCTCCACGGTTGTCCCTCTCACCACTCCTCCACGTCTGGTCCTCCACGGTTGTCTCTCTCACCACTCCTCCACGTCTGGTCCTCCACGGTTGTCTCTCTCACCACTCCTCCACGTCTGGTCCTCCACGGTTGTCCCTCTCACCACTCCTCCACGGTTGTCCCTCTCACCACTCTCCACGTCTTGTCCTCCACGGTTGTCCCTCTCACCACTCTCCACGTCTGGTCCTCCACGGTTGTCCCTCTCACCACTCCTCCACGGTTGTCCCTCTCACCACTCTCCACGTCTGGTCCTCCACGGTTGTCCCTCTCACCACTCTCCACGTCTGGTCCTCCACGGTTGTCCCTCTCACCACTCTCCACGTCTGGTCCTCCACGGTTGTCCCTCTCACCACTCCTCCACGGTTGTCCCTCTCACCACTCTCCACGTCTTGTCCTCCACGGTTGTCCCTCTCACCACTCTCCACGTCTGGTCCTCCACGGTTGTCCCTCTCACCACTCCTCCACGTCTGGTCCTCCACGGTTGTCCCTCTCACCACTCCTCCACGTCTGGTCCTCCACGGTTGTCCCTCTCACCACTCCTCCACGTCCGGTCCTCCTCTCACAACATTTCTGGCAGCTGCGCACCATTGACAAACACATTTGATGGTTTATGGACCGAAAAAAATCCCCCTAAGATTGTATTTTAACCAGAGTGGATTTCTGCGATTTATGGATAAAAATATTTTCACTTAATTTTTTTCCTTATACGAAAAAGTTTTTTTTTTTTCTCTTATTTTCTTTCCATGTTTTCTTCATTTTTCCTCCTATTCTTGGTTTATTTCTCTTCATTATTTATTTCTTCTCTCTTATTGTGTGTTTTCTTTCATTATTTAATTCCTCTTTTTGTACTCCTTAAGCCTGTCTTTCACTGCAGTTCTGGTAAGGTGGAAGAAGAAGAAAGGAATAATAGAAAGAGGATTGAGTAGGTCAGAAGCGAGAGAAAGAACAGCAAGTTTATTTTGGTACAGTCACTCACAAGTACAGTCACCCACAAGTACAGTCACCCACAAGTACAGTCACCCACAAGTACAGTCACCCACAAGTACAGTCACCCACAAGTACAGTCACCCACAAGTACAGTCACCCACAAGTACAGTCACCCACAAGTACAGTCACCCACAAGTACAGTCACCCACAAGTACAGTCACCCACAAGTACAGTCACCCACAAGTACAGTCACCCACAAGTACAGTCACACCCAAGTACAGTCACACCCAAGTACAGTCACACCCAAGTACAGTCACACACAAGTACAGTCACCCACAAGTACAGTCACCCACAAGTACAGTCACCCACAAGTACAGTCACCCACAAGTACAGTCACCCACAAGTACAGTCACACACAAGTACAGTCACACAAGTACAGTCACCCACAAGTACAGTCACCCACAAGTACAGTCACACAAGTACAGTCACCCACAAGTACAGACACCCACAAGTACAGTCACCCACAAGTACAGTCACCCACAAGTACAGTCACCCACAAGTACAGTCACCCACAAGTACAGTCACACACAAGTACAGTCACCCACAAGTACAGTCACACACAAGTACAGTCACCCACAAGTACAGTCACCCACAAGTACAGTCACAAGTACAGTCACCCACAAGTACAGTCACCCACAAGTACAGTCGCCCACAAGTACAGTCGCCCACAAGTACAGTCACACACAAGTACAGTCACCCACAAGCACAGTCACACACAAGTACAGTCACCCACAAGTACAGTCACGACACACAAGTACAGTCACGACACACAAGTACAGTCACGACACACAAGTACAGTCGCGACACACAAGTAGAGTCGCGACACACAAGTAGAGTCGCGACACACAAGTAGAGTCGCGACACACAAGTAGAGTCGCGACACACAAGTAGAGTCGCGACACACAAGTAGAGTCGCGACACACAAGTAGAGTCGCGACACACAAGTAGAGTCGCGACACACAAGTAGAGTCGCGACACACAAGTAGAGTCGCGACACACAAGTAGAGTCGCGACACGCAAGTAGAGTCGCGACACGCAAGTAGAGTCGCGACACGCAAGTAGAGTCGCGACACGCAAGTAGAGTCGCGACACGCAAGTAGAGTCGCGACACGCAAGTAGAGTCGCGACACGCAAGTAGAGTCGCGACACGCAAGTAGAGTCGCGACACGCAAGTAGAGTCGCGACACGCAAGTAGAGTCGCGACACGCAAGTAGAGTCGCGACACGCAAGTAGAGTCGCGACACGCAAGTAGAGTCGCGACACGCAAGTAGAGTCGCGACACGCAAGTAGAGTCGCGACACGCAAGTAGAGTCGCGACACGCAAGTAGAGTCGCGACACGCAAGTAGAGTCGCGACACGCAAGTAGAGTCGCGACACGCAAGTAGAGTCGCGACACGCAAGTAGAGTCGCGACACACAAGTAGAGTCGCGACACACAAGTAGAGTCGCGACACACAAGTAGAGTCGCGACACGCAAGTAGAGTCGCGACACGCAAGTAGAGTCGCGACACGCAAGTAGAGTCGCGACACGCAAGTAGAGTCGCGACACGCAAGTAGAGTCGCGACACACAAGTACAGTCACACAATACACAGTCACGCACAATACATTCACACACGTACATTTACACAAGTACAATCACACAAGTTCAGGGAGATCACAATTATCTTACATAATTACCTACAATAACCCCAAAAAGTTAAGTGATTTATTTCCACTGGGGTCCTTGATGTTTTCACTGGGTCCTTGATGTTTCCACTGGGTCCTTGATGTTTCCACTGGGGGATCCTTGATGGTTCCACTGGGGGATCCTTGATGTTTCCACTGGGGGATCCTTGAAGTTTCCACTGGGGGTCCTTGATGTTTCCACTGGGGATCCTTGATGTTTCCACTGGAGTTCTTGATGTTTCCACTGGGGGTCCTTGATGTTTCCACTGGGGTTCTTGATGTTTCCACTCGGGGTCCTTGATGTTTCCACTGGAATTCTTGATGTTTCCACTGGGGTTCTTGATGGTTCCATTGGGGGGTCCTTGATAAAGGTAAATGGACCATTTACAGTAACTACGGTAAGGCTATTTTCTAAAATATATATTGTTAAGTTGGTGTTTGGGCGACTGTCAGGTGGTGAGGCAGCACAGGCCAGGGTGTGAGCGGGCGACTGTCAGGTGGTGAGACAGCACAGGCCAGGGTGTGAGCGGGCGACTGTCAGGTGGTGAGACAGCACAGGCCAGGGTGTGAGCGGGCGACTGTCAGGTGGTGAGACAGCACAGGCCAGGGTGTGAGCGGGCGACTGTCAGGTGGTGAGACAGCACAGGCCAGGGTGTGAGCGGGCGACTGTCAGGTGGTGAGACAGCACAGGCCAGGGTGTGAGCGGGCGACTGTCAGGTGGTGAGGCAGCACAGGCCAGGGTGTGAGCGGGCGACTGTGTCAGGTGGTGAGGCAGCACAGGCCAGGGTGTGAGCGGGCGACTGTCAGGTGGTGAGGCAGCACAGGCCAGGGTGTGAGCGGGCGACTGTCAGGTGGTGAGGCAGCACAGGCCAGGGTGTGAGCGGGCGACTGTCAGGTGGTGAGGCAGCACAGGCCAGGGTGTGAGCGGGCGACTGTCAGGTGGTGAGGCAGCACAGGCCAGGGTGTGAGCGGGCGACTGTCAGGTGGTGAGGCAGCACAGGCCAGGGTGTGAGCGGGCGACTGTCAGGTGGTGAGGCAGCACAGGCCAGGGTGTGAGCGGGCGACTGTCAGGTGGTGAGGCAGCACAGGCCAGGGTGTGAGCGGGCGACTGTGTCAGGTGGTGAGGCAGCACAGGCCAGGGTGTGAGCGGGCGACTGTGTCAGGTGGTGAGGCAGCACAGGCCAGGGTGTGAGCGGGCGACTGTGTCAGGTGGTGAGGCAGCACAGGCCAGGGTGTGAGCGGGCGACTGTGTCAGGTGGTGAGGCAGCACAGGCCAGGGTGTGAGCGGGCGACTGTGTCAGGTGGTGAGGCAGCACAGGCCAGGGTGTGAGCGGGCGACTGTCAGGTGGTGAGGCAGCACAGGCCAGGGTGTGAGCGGGCGACTGTCAGGTGGTGAGGCAGCACAGGCCAGGGTGTGAGCAGGCGACTGTGTCAGGTGGTGAGGCAGCACAGGCCAGGGTGTGAGCGGGCGACTGTGTCAGGTGGTGAGGCAGCACAGGCCAGGGTGTGAGCAGGCGACTGTGTCAGGTGGTGAGGCAGCACAGGCCAGGGTGTGAGCAGGCGACTGTGTCAGGTGGTGAGGCAGCACAGGCCAGGGTGTGAGCGGGCGACTGTGTCAGGTGGTGAGGCAGCACAGGCCAGGGTGTGAGCGGGCGACTGTGTCAGGTGGTGAGGCAGCACAGGCCAATGTGTGAGCGGGCGACTGTGTCAGGTGGTGAGGCAGCACAGGCCAGGGTGTGAGCGGGCGACTGTGTCAGGTGGTGAGGCAGCACAGGCCAGGGTGTGAGCGGGCGACTGTGTCAGGTGGTGAGGCAGCACAGGCCAGGGTGTGAGCGGGCGACTGTCAGGTGGTGAGGCAGCACAGGCCAGGGTGTGAGCAGGCGACTGTGTCAGGTGGTGAGGCAGCACAGGCCAGGGTGTGAGCGGGCGACTGTGTCAGGTGGTGAGGCAGCACAGGCCAGGGTGTGAGCGGGCGACTGTGTCAGGTGGTGAGACAGCACAGGCCAGGGTGTGAGCGGGCGACTGTGTCAGGTGGTGAGGCAGCACAGGCCAGGGTGTGAGTGGGCGACTGTGTCAGGTGGTGAGACAGCACAGGCCAGGGTGTGAGCGGGCGACTGTGTCAGGTGGTGAGGCAGCACAGGCCAGGGTGTGAGCGGGCGACTGTGTCAGGTGGTGAGACAGCACAGGCCAGGGTGTGAGTGGGCGACTGTGTCAGGTGGTGAGACAGCACAGGCCAGGGTGTGAGCGGGCGACTGTGTCAGGTGGTGAGACAGCACAGGCCAGGGTGTGAGCGGGCGACTGTGTCAGGTGGTGAGACAGCACAGGCCAGGGTGTGAGCGGGCGACTGTGTCAGGTGGTGAGACAGCACAGGCCAGGGTGTGAGCGGGCGACTGTGTCAGGTGGTGAGACAGCACAGGCCAGGGTGTGAGCGGGCGACTGTGTCAGGTGGTGAGACAGCACAGGCCAGGGTGTGAGCGGGCGACTGTGTCAGGTGGTGAGACAGCACAGGCCAGGGTGTGAGCGGGCGACTGTGTCAGGTGGTGAGGCAGCACAGGCCAGGGTGTGAGCGGGCGACTGTGTCAGGTGGTGAGGCAGTACAGGCCAGGGTGTGAGCGGGCGACTGTGTCAGGTGGTGAGACAGCACAGGCCAGGGTGTGAGCGGGCGACTGTGTCAGGTGGTGAGACAGCACAGGCCAGGGTGTGAGCGGGCGACTGTGTCAGGTGGTGAGACAGCACAGGCCAGGGTGTGAGCGGGCGACTGTGTCAGGTGGTGAGGCAGCACAGGCCAGGGTGTGAGCGGGCGACTGTGTCAGGTGGTGAGGCAGCACAGGCCAGGGTGTGAGCGGGCGACTGTGTCAGGTGGTGAGACAGCACAGGCCAGGGTGTGAGCAGGCGACTGTGTCAGGTGGTGAGGCAGCACAGGCCAGGGTGTGAGCGGGCGACTGTGTCAGGTGGTGAGACAGCACAGGCCAGGGTGTGAGCGGGCGACTGTGTCAGGTGGTGAGGCAGCACAGGCCAGGGTGTGAGCGGGCGACTGTGTCAGGTGGTGAGGCAGCACAGGCCAGGGTGTGAGCGGGCGACTGTGTCAGGTGGTGAGGCAGCACAGGCCAGGGTGTGAGCGGGCGACTGTGTCAGGTGGTGAGGCAGCACAGGCCAGGGTGTGAGCGGCCTGCTGCCTCTCCCCTATTTGCATAGTTTGTTATTTTTTGCCTATTTTTTTATAGTGCTTCTGGGAAGTCAGTGAACCAGAAGTCTTGTTGAAACCTTTGGTGTCTTTGTAGTAGTAGTACTAGTAGTAGTAGTAGCAGTAGTAGTAGTAGTAATACTTATCATCTGTTTTGGGCTTTTGTAAATTAGACACTTGGCCTTTTTTTTTTTTTTTTTTTTTTTTTTTTTTTTTTTTTTTTTTTTTTTTGTGTGTGTGTGTGTGTGTGTGTGTGTGCGCGTGCGTGTGTACTCAGTTATGCTTGCAGGGGTCAAAACTCGGCTCCTGGTCCTGCCTGTTCACTGATCGCTTCTAGATCCTCTCTCTGCTCCCTGAGCTTTGTCATACCTCGTCTTAAAGCTGTGTATGGTTTCTGCCTCCACTACATCACTTGCTAGACTATTCCACTTCCTGACGACTCTGTGACTGAAGAAATACTTCCTAACATCCATGCGACTCGTCTGAGTCTTCAGCTTCCAATTGTGACCCCTTGTTTCTGTGTCCCATCTCTGGAACATCCTGTCTCTGTCCACCTTATCTATTCCAGGCAGTATGTCATTATCATGTCCCCCCCTGACCCTCCTGTCCTTCAGTGTCGTCAGTTCGATTTCCCTCAACCTTTCTTCCTAGGACATTCCTCTGAGCTCCGGAACTAGCCTTGTTGCAAACCTTTGCACTTTCTCTAATTTCTTGACATGCTTGACCAGGTGTGGGTTCCAGTCTGGTGCTGCATACTCCAGTATGGGCCTGATGTACACAGTGTACAGTGTCTTGAACGATTCCTTACTAAGGTATCGGAACGCTATTCTCAGGTTTGTCAGGCGCCCATATGCTGCAGCAGTTATCTGGTTGATGTGTGCCTCCGGAGACGTGCTCGGTGTTATGGTCACCCCAAGATCTTTCTCCTTGAGTGAGGTTTGCAGTCTTTGTCCACCTAGCCTATACTCTGTCTGCGGTCTTCTTTGCCTTTCCCCAATCTTCATGACTTTGCATTTGGCAGGGTTGAATTCGAGAAGCCAGTTGCTGGACCACGTGTCCAGCCTGTCCAGGTCTCTTTGTAGTCCTGCCTGATACTCATCTGATTTAATTCTCCTCATTAACTTCACATCATCTGCGAACAGGGACACTTCAGAAGCTATCCCTTTCATCATGTCATTCACATATACCAAAAATAGCACTGGTCCTAGGACTGACCCCTGTGGGACCCCGCTCGTCACAGGCGCCCACTATGATACCTCATCACGTATCACGACTCGTTGTTGCCTCCCTGTCAGGTATTCTCTTATCCACTGCAGTGCCTTTCCTGTTATATGCGCTTGATCCTCCAGCTTCTGCACTAATCTCCCGTGAGGAGCTGTGTCAAAGGCCTTCCTGCAGTCCAGGAAAATGCAGTCAACCCACCCCTCTCTCTCGTGTCTTACTTCAGTTACTTTGTCATAAAACTCCAGAAGACTTTTGACACAGGATTTGCCTTTTATGAATCCGTGCTGGTTGTCGTTAATAATCTTTTTCCGTTCCAGGTTCTCCACCACTCTCCTCCTGATAATCTTCTCCATGACTTTGCATACTGTTCACGTCAGTGACACAGGTCTGTAGTTTAGTGCCTCGCTTCTGTCTCCTTTCTTAAAAATGGGGACTACATTTGCAGTCCTTCATACCTCAGGAAGTTGCCGAGTTTCAATGGATGTATTGAGGATTGTGGATAGTGGGACACTCAGCGTCTCTGCTCCTTCTCTAAGGACCCACGGGGAGATGACCGGTCCCATTGCCTTTGAGGTATCAAGCAGGTAGCAGCTTCTGCGCCTCCTCCTCAGTTGTGTGTATGTTATCCAACATTTGTTGGTATATTTCCTGTTGGTGTTCCCCTCTGTGCTGTCTTCCCAGAGCCCTTCCTATCTCTTCTGTGAATACTTCCTTGAATCTGGTGTTGAGCCCCTCACATACCTCTTCATCGTTTCTTGTGAGTTCCCCACCTTCTTTCCTCAGCCTGATCACCTGGTCTTTGACTGTTGTCTTCATCCTAAGGTGGCTATCCAGCAGTTTCGGGTCAGACTTGACTTTCGATGCTGTGTTGTTTTCGTAATGTCGTTGGGCCTCTCTCCTTATCTGTGCATACTCTTTTCTGGCTCTTCGACTAATCTCCTTATTTTCCTGGCTTTATTGCCTTCTGTGCTTTTTCCATTCTCCAGTGCACTTAGTTTTTGCCTCCCTACACCGTCGGGTAAACCAGGGGCTCGTTCTGGTCTCCCCATTATTTCTGTTGCCCTTGGGAACAAACATTTCCTCTGCCTCCTTGCATTTTGTTGTTACGTATTCCATCATTTTCGTGTGTGTGTGTGTGTGTGTGTGTGTGTGTGTGTGTGTGTGTGTGTGTGTGTGTGTGTGTGTGTGTGTGTGTGTGTGTGTGTTTGCGTGCGTGCGTGCTCACCTAATTGCATTCATTTAATTACTGTTGCAGGGGTCGATTCATAGCTTCTGGCCCCACCTCTTCACTGGTCGCTACTAGGTCCACTCTCTTTTGATCCATTCACTTTATCATGCCTCTTCTTAAAGCTATGCATGGATTCTACATAACTTTCCAGACTGTTCCACTTCCTGACAACTCTGTGACTGAAGAAGTACTTCCTAACATCTCTGTGACTCATCTGAGTTTTCGACTTCCAGTTGTGACCCCTTGTTGTTGTCCCATCTCTGAAACATTCTGTTAGTATCCACCTTGTTAATTCCTCTCAGTAATTTATATGTCGTTATCACGCGTCCCCTGTCCTCCAGTGTCAGGTTGATTTCCCTTAGCTTCTCCTCGTAAGACATACCCCTCAGCTCCGGGACTAGTCTTGTTGCAAAGCTTTTCAGTTTCTGTAATTTCTTGATGTGCTTGGTCAGGTGTGGGTTCCATACTGGTGCTACATACTCCAGTATGGGCCTGACATACACGGTGTACAGTGTCGTGAATGTACTTGTATAGACACCTACATAGGTACTCTGCTACTATTAGTTTGAGACCCTTGTCTCCGAGGTCTATTTAGGAGTTCTGGATTCAGACCAAGCCTCCTGATTGCCTCTTTACACATTTCAGCGACCCAGGAAATATAGTTTGAGGGATTCAAGTTGGTCCCAATATTAGATGTTTGAACTGATGCTAGCAGCGTTAGTGTACAACAACATTAGATTCTAGAAAGAGCAAGTGACTAGAAGAGTGTCGTTATTGACTTGGCATTTCTTCTTATAAAGGTTCTAGTTATCCAGACTGGCATTTCTTCTTTGAAGGTTCTAGTTATCCAGCCTAGCATTTCTTCTTTTGAAGGGTCTAGTTATCCAGTCTGTTATTTCTTGTTTTGAAGGTTCTAGTTATCCAGCCTAGCATTTCTTCTTTTGAAGGTTCTAGTTATCCAGCCTAGCATTTCTTCTTTTGAAGGGACTAGTTATCCAGTCTGGCATTTCTTCTTTGAAAGGGTCTAGTTATCCAGCCTGGCATTTCTTCTTATGGTCTAGTTATCCAGCCTGGCATTTCTTCTTATGGTCTAGTTATCCAGCCTGGCATTTCTTCTTATGGTCTAGTTATCCAGCCTGACATTTCTTCTTATGGTCTAGTTATCCAGCCTGACATTTCTTCTTATGGTCTAGTTATCCAGCCTGGCATTTCTTATGGTCTAGTTATCCAGCCTGGCATTTCTTCTTATGGTCTAGTTATCCAGCCTGGCATTTTCCTTGCAGTTATGAGAGTAACACAGTCATTGCAGAATGTGAGATCTAACATTATCACCCCTAAGTCTCTAAAATTCCTCTTCTCTCCAGTGTTTTATCCTCGACTAAAATTTCTCATTCTTTCCGTCTCTAAGTAATTGACATTTATCGCCATTGAAAATCATTTTATTTTTAGCTTCCCACTGGAAGATTTTATTTTTCACTGGAGGATTTAATTTTCCAGTTCCGCGTTCTGGATGAATGTCACTCTGGTACCATTTCTGGTGTTATATATGATAGATTGTACCATCCTCTTAACTCTTTGAGGGTCTTTTGTGTATCCTTTTGCTCTTGCGCTGCCGTCCACGTGATGGATATGTAGCGAAAATATACTAGCTACTATCATCCACAGGATGCATATGGGGTCCACAATAAACTAGCCACTACCATCCACAGGATGGATATATGGTGCACGATAAACTAGCAGTTTCTACAGTAAATCTGGAATATTCAGCTCTGTGATCAGTCGTTATCACTTCATCTGTGTTTTACCCCAAGATTACATTTAAGTAGTAGGTTGGTAGACTATCCAGGGAAGTGCTACTGTCCTGCCAAATGAGTGAGATGGAAATTTAGTAAAGAGTTCGTACCCCTGCTGAGTTTCGAGAGTCTTACTGCTCTCTGAGCCTGGCCATGGGCCAGGACTGCTGATCTTACCTTCCCTTTTATGAAGCCGTAAGATGGCAGGTAAAAAATTATCTAATTACCACGGGAGAGAAGAGGTGAGTTTTTGTCTTATGATTATGTAAGATGTCGGATAAATTTCTGTCATGAACCTGTGAGATGACAGGTAAATCTTTGTCTCATGAACCTGTGAGATGACAGGTAAATCTTTGTCTCATGAACCTGTGAGATGACAGGTGAATCTTTGTCTCATGAACCTGTGAAATGACAGGTGAATCTTTGTCTCATGAACCTGTGGAATGACAGGTGAATCTTTGTCTCATGATCCTGTGAGATGACAGGTAAATCTTTGTCTCATGAACCTGTAAGATGACAGGTAAATCTTTGTCTCATGAACCTGTGAGATGACAGGTGAATCTTTGTCTCATGAACCTGTGAGATGACAGGTAAATCTTTGTCTCATGAACCTGTAAGATGACAGGTAAATCTTTGTCTCATGAACCTGTAAGATGACAGGTAAATCTTTGTCTCATAAACCTGTAAGATGACAGGTAAATCTTTGTCTCATGAACCTGTAAGATGACAGGTAGATCTTTGTCTCATGAACCTGTAAGATGACAGGTAAATCTTTGTCTCATGAACCTGTAAGATGACAGGTAAATCTTTGTCTCATGAACCTGTAAGATGACAGGTAGATCTTTGTCTCATGAACCTGTAAGATGACAGGTAAATCTTTGTCTCATGAACCTGTAAGATGACAGGTAAATCTTTGTCTCATGAACCTGTAAGATGACAGGTAAATCTTTGTCTCATGAACCTGTAAGATGACAGGTAAATCTTTGTCTCATGAACCTGTAAGATGACAGGTAAATCTTTGTCTCATGAACCTGTAAGATGACAGGTAAATCTTTGTCTCATGAACCTGTAAGATGACAGGTAAATCTTTGTCTCATGAACCTGTAAGATGACAGGTAAATCTTTGTCTCATGAACCTGTAAGATGACAGGTAAATCTTTGTCTCATGAACCTGTAAGATGACAGGTAAATCTTTGTCTCATGAACCTGTAAGATGACAGGTAAATCTTTGTCTCATGAACCTGTAAGATGACAGGTAAATCTTTGTCTCATGAACCTGTAAGATGACAGGTAAATCTTTGTCTCATGAACCTGTAAGATGACAGGTAAATCTTTGTCTCATGAACCTGTAAGATGACAGGTAAATCTTTGTCTCATGAACCTGTAAGATGACAGGTAAATCTTTGTCTCATGAACCTGTAAGATGACAGGTAAATCTTTGTCTCATGAACCTGTAAGATGACAGGTAAATCTTTGTCTCATAAACCTGTAAGATGACAGGTAAATCTTTGTCTCATGAACCTGTAAGATGACAGGTAAATCTTAGTCTCATAAACCTGTAAGATGACAGGTAAATCTTACAAATCTTACATTCACTATACACTCGTCTGTATTTTCCTTTGTACGTCTTAATAGTTCTTAATCCTGTAATATCTGCTTTCTAACCTAGGAGGCCTGGTCTGAGACCGAGCCCTGGGGAATATAATACCCAGGACCACTAATACGTTCCAACCTAGGAGGCCTGGTCTGAGACCGAGCCCTGGGGAAGATAATACCCATGACCACTATTAGAACCATAAGAGATGTGTTTCAGCACCTTGGAGAGGCAGGAGCCACCTACAGTCTCCCTGGGTTGTACAGTTCTTGTTAGTCCCTGGGTTGTACAGTTCTTGTTAGTCCCTGGGTTGTACAGTTCTTGTTAGTCCCTGGGTTGTACAGTTCTTGTTAGTCCTTGGGTTGTACAGTTCTTGTTAGTCCCTGGGTTGTACAGTTCTTGTTAGTCCCTGGGTTGTACAGTTCTTGTTAGTCCCTGGGTTGTACAGTTCTTGTTAGTCCCTGGGTTGTACAGTTTTTGTTAGTCCTTGGGTTGTACAGTTCTTGTTAGTCCCTGGGTTGTACAGTTCTTGTTAGTCCCTGGGTTGTACAGTTCTTGTTAGTCCTTGGGTTGTACAGTTCTTGTTAGTCCCTGGGTTGTACAGTTCTTGTTAGTCCCTGGGCTGTACAGTTCTTGTTAGTCCCTGGGCTGTACAGTTCTTGTTAGTCCCTGGGTTGTACAGTTCTTGTTAGTCCCTGGGTTGTACAGTTCTTGTTAGTCCCTGGGTTGTACAGTTCTTGTTAGTCCCTGGGTTGTACAGTTCTTGTTAGTCCCTGGGTTGTACAGTTCTTGTTAGTCCCTGGGTTGTACAGTCCTTGTTAGTCCCTGGGTTGTACAGTTCTTGTTAGTCCCTGGGTTGTACAGTTCTTGTTAGTCCTTGGGTTGTACAGTTCTTGTTAGTCCCTGGGTTGTACAGTTCTTGTTAGTCCCTGGGTTGTACAGTTCTTGTTAGTCCCTGGGTTGTACAGTTCTTGTTAGTCCCTGGGTTGTACAGTTTTTGTTAGTCCTTGGGTTGTACAGTTCTTGTTAGTCCCTGGGTTGTACAGTTCTTGTTAGTCCCTGGGTTGTACAGTTCTTGTTAGTCCCTGGGTTGTACAGTTCTTGTTAGTCCTTGGGTCGTACAGTTCTTGTTAGTCCCTGGGTTGTACAGTTCTTGTTAGTCCTTGGGTTGTACAGTTCTTGTTAGTCCCTGGGTTGTACAGTTCTTGTTAGTCCCTGGGTTGTACAGTTCTTGTTAGTCCCTGGGTTGTACAGTTCTTGTTAGTCCTTGGGTTGTACAGTTCTTGTTAGTCCCTGGGTTGTACAGTTCTTGTTAGTCCCTGGGCTGTACAGTTCTTGTTAGTCCCTGGGCTGTACAGTTCTTGTTAGTCCCTGGGTTGTACAGTTCTTGTTAGTCCCTGGGTTGTACAGTTCTTGTTAGTCCCTGGGTTGTACAGTTCTTGTTAGTCCCTGGGTTGTACAGTTCTTGTTAGTCCCTGGGTTGTACAGTTCTTGTTAGTCCCTGGGTTGTACAGTTCTTGTTAGTCCCTGGGTTGTACAGTCCTTGTTAGTCCCTGGGTTGTACAGTCCTTGTTAGTCCCTGGGTTGTACAGTTCTTGTTAGTCCCTGGGTTGTACAGTTCTTGTTAGTCCCTGGGTTGTACAGTTCTTGTTAGTCCCTGGGTTGTACAGTTCTTGTTAGTCCCTGGGTTGTACAGTTCTTGTTAGTCCCTGGGTTGTACAGTTCTTGTTAGTCCCTGGGTTGTACAGTTCTTGTTAGTCCCTGGGTTGTACAGTTCTTGTTAGTCCCTGGGTTGTACAGTTCTTGTTAGTCCCTGGGTTGTACAGTTCTTGTTAGTCCCTGGGTTGTACAGTTCTTGTTAGTCCCTGGGTTGTACAGTTCTTGTTAGTCCCTGGGTTGTACAGTTCTTGTTAGTCCCTGGGTTGTACAGTTCTTGTTAGTCCCTGGGTTGTACAGTTCTTGTTAGTCCCTGGGTTGTACAGTTCTTGTTAGTCCCATGTATTCAGCAGTTCTTCTGTCTTGGATATACCTTTGATTTGTTTCCAGAGTTTTCCCAGCTCTCTCAGCCCGGCCTAGGCTTGTCTGGTCAACCAGGCTGTTGAAGCTGGCGGCTCATTTGCTCTCTCTCCCCATTCACCCTTCTTGTGTTTTTCGCTTTCATTTCCAATCTTCCTTTAGTTCTATTTCACTTCTTCCTACCAGTGTTCTCTCTCTCCCTCTCCTATTCACTCTTCCTTCTTCCTGCTCCTTTTTTTTAATTTTCTCTCTCCCTGCGTACTCCTTCCCTCCCTCCCTCCCTCCCTCCCTCGCTAATTTTCCTCCTCTTACTCTGGTCTTCACCTTCCCTCCGTATTCTCTCCTATCCCTTCTTTTCGTTCTTCCTTAATTTCTGTCTTCCTCTTCGTTCTTCCTTAATTTCTGTCTTCCTCTTCTATCATATCCTCCCTTACTAATTCGTCCCTCTCTTCCCTCGTCTTTTCTCATATTCCTTCTCTCCCTATCCTTCTCTTATCCCTCTCTTCTCACTTTCTCTCTATTACTAATTCTCCTTCTCCCCATTTCTTAATTTTTTCTCCTGTTCCTTTTCTCCCTCTTCACCCTTTCTTTTCTTTCTCGCTAATTTTTCTCCTCCCCTTCCTTCATTATCTCTCCTATTTCTTCTTTCTCCCTCTTCGTTCTCCCCTCCCTCTCTCATTCTCACTCGCTTGCTGATTCTCCCCTCTCCCTCTCCATTTACTCCTTTCACATTCCTTAATTTAACTTCACTCATTCCGCACTCCTTTCATTTCTCCTCTTCACCCCAGATCAGGCCTCTTCCCATTTTTCCTCTCTACCTTTATCCTCTTGTATTCCATTTACCTCTATTTTTTCTTCTAATTTTCCCTTCTTCTTTTTACAGCACTTGTTTTCCCTCTTCTCATTTTCTTCCTTCCCCCTTCCCCCGTCTTCTCTTTCCTTCCCCTCTCCTCTTCACCAGCTCTCCCCTCCCCACCAATCTTACGTAAACACAAGGAAGATTTATATAGAGAGTTCATTACCAGTGTGTTCCTAGTGATCAGTTGGTGCTGATGCTGTGGCCTGATTGGTCAGTTGGTGCTGATGCTGTGACCTGATTGGTCAGTTGGTGCTGGTGCTGTGGTCTGATTGTTAGTTGGTGCTGATGCTGTGGTCTGATTGGTCAGTTGGTGCTGATGCTGTGGCCTGATTGGTCAGTTGGTGCCGATGCTGTGACCTGATTGGTCAGTTGGTGCTGATGTTGTGGCCTGATTGGTCAGTTGGTGCTGATGCTTCAGCGTGATTGGTCATTTGGTGCTGACGCCACGGGGTAAACCTATGTGATACAAGATACTGGAGTTAAACTACAAT
>NC_091366.1:11051581-11091581 GCF_038502225.1 Cherax quadricarinatus
CGGAACTCTCTCCAGGTAAACTCCAGGTAAACAGATGAATCACAGGGATGTTAGGAAGTATTTCTTTAGTCACAGGGTTGTCAGGAAGTGGAATCGTTTGGGAAGCGATGTAGTGGAGGCAGGATCCATACATAGCTTTAAGCAGAGGTATGATAAAGCTCACGGTGCAGGGAGAGTGACCTAGTAGCGACCAGTGAAGAGGCGGGGCCAGGAGCTATGAGCCGACCCCTGCAACCACAACTAGGTGAGTACACACACACACACACACACACACACACACACACACACACACACACACACACACACACACATATATATATATATATATATATATATATATATATATATTCTCCCTCCTCTCTCCATAATGCTCCCTCTTCCTTCCCGCCCTCTCCCTCCCCCATACTTCTTCTCCCTAGTCTGTTTGTGACATCCCAGTCATTTTCCTTCACTATTCAGCGCCACTCCCTACGTCATCCATTTATTACTTACCTCTTTTCCCGTTAAAATACTCTTCCTTCCATCTTCGCAATCTTTCTCATTTCTTTATCTTTTCTCTTCTTCCCTTTTCTCTTTTCTCTCCCTTTCTCTCTATTCTTCCTCTCTTCTAAGAATCGGATTGGCAAACACCTTACCGTTGTTCAGTTGGCAATGCTCTCGCCTCACACACGAGTGTCAGTTGTTCAGTCCTCTGCACGGGTGGAAACGTTGAGTATATTTCCTTACTCCTGCTGTCTATGTTCACCTAGCAGTAAGTAGGTGCCTGGGTGTTAGTCGACTGGTGTGGATCAAGTCCTGGGGGGCTAACTCTTCCTCGGGGGTTAAAAATCAGGTCTGGTCCCAGACCAGACCTCTTGGTTGCTGGCCTGATGTACCAGATTGTTGGTACTGACCACACACAGTCCAAAGTATACACTACATGCAGACTGACTTATCAGGAACTTGTGAAGTTCCCTCTTGACGACAGCCAGGGTTCTGTTGATATTTTTCTTATGCAGGGAGGGAGGACGGACGTTGAAGAGTCGGGGACCTCTGACACTCATCTAGTTCTCTCTTAGTGTGCTCGTGGCGCTGCTGGTTTTTAGTGCAGGTATTTTGCACCGTCTGCCAAGACTCTTGTTGTCATACTGAGTTATTTCAGTGTTCAGGTTTGTAACGAGTTCCTCCAGGATTTTCCAGGTGTAAATTATGATGCATCTTTCTCGCCTACGTTATAAGGAATACAGTTAAAGGAACTTCAAGTGTTGCCAGTAGTTCCGATGTTTGATTGAGTGTATACGAGCAGTGAAAGTTCTCTGTACGTTTTCCAGCTCAGCAATCTCACCTGCCTTGAAGGTCACCGTCAGTATACACCAATATTCCAGCCTGGAGACGGTCAGTATACACCAGTATACCAGCCTTGAGACCGTCAGTATACAGCAGTATTCCAGCCTGGAGACCGTCAGTATACAGCAGTATTCCAGCCTTGAGACCGTCAGTAGACACCAGTATACCAGCCTTGAGACCGTCAGTATACAGCAGTATTCCAGCCTGGAGACCGTCAGTATACAGTATACCAGCCTGGAGACCGTCAGTATACAGCAGTATTCCAGCCTGGAGACCGTCAGTATACAGCAGTATTCCAGCCTGCAGAGTCAGTATACAGTATACCATCCTGGAGACCGTCAGTATACAGCAGTATTCCAGCCTGGAGACCGTCAGTATACAGCAGTATACCATCCTGGAGACCGTCAGTATACAGCAGTATTCCAGCCTGGAGACCGTCAGTATACAGCAGTATTCCAGCCTGCAGAGTCATACAGCAGTATAACAGCCTAGAGACCATCAGTATACAGCAGTATACCAGCCTGGAGACCGTCAGTATACAGCAGTATACCAGTCTGGAGACCGTCAGTATACAGCAGTATACCAGTCTGGAGACCGTCAGTATACCAGCCTGGAGACCGTCAGTATACAGCAGTATACCAGCCTGGAGACCGTCAGTATACAACAGTATACCAGCCTGGAGACCGTCAGTATACAGCAGTATACCAGCCCAGAGACAACAAGTGACAGAGTATGATCAGTGGCTCAGCATCTCTTGTCTTGAAAGTTCTAGTTATCCAGACTATCATTTTCCTTGTGGTAGCAATAACAACATTGTTGTGATCCTTGAATGTGAGATCTTCTGACATTATTACTCCCAGGTTTCCCACATCAAACTTTCACTACACTGAATTATTTCATATTGTCCTCTACTTTATTACACTCTTTATTTCCTCCATTATTCCAGAATGGAGCAGTTGAAACTTGGCCTCGTTAAACTGGAAGAAATGATTCGTATCTGAAGTTTTTTTTTTTTTTTTGTCTCCGACTGACTCCACGATGTTGGTGTCATCAACAAAGGCTGTTATGGTGCTATGATTTATATCCTTGTCAGTGTCGGGTATAGAAATGAGAAGTGGGGTGATTACTGTGCCTTGAGGAAAAGAGTTTTTCACTGTTTACTACTACTCGCTGGGTTCTATTTGCTAGGAAGTTAAATATCCATCTGCCCACTTTACTAGTTATTAATTATGCACACGTTTTGTCTGCTATTATACTATGGTCGCACTTGAAGTGTTTTTTTTTTTTCAAAATCAATGAACATTACATCAGCATTTAAGTTGTGTTCGAGATCATCCAATGATCGCAATGATCTAGCAGTTGTGCAAGACAGGAGCGAAATGTAAACCCATGCTGCTCTGGGTTGTACAGTTGTGAGTGGTACTTCTTAGGACCCGTTCAGAAATTTTGATACTATTTGAAGTTAGCACATTTAGTCTATAGTTTTAGCAGTTGCTTTACTGCCTCCTTTGTGTAGTGGGATAATATCAGAGGTCTTTAATGACTGTAAGATGACAGTTATCACATGAGTCTTGTCCTGGAGCAGAGTGCATGGTCAGTTGTTCACTGAGCTCACAGTTGCATCGTAACTTCAGCATTTCACTTATTTTCTTATTGTCATTATTGTATATTCCATCTCCTGTAAGTAAAGGTTGTATACTAGATGTGGTTTTCCCTGGATTTTGTGTAGGAGAAGAACTGGACTCTACATGATGCATGTCAGTTTGTGCTGCTTCTCCATTTCTCTAACCAGATTTTCCCCTCGTGCTTGAGTGTGTGTGTTGCCTCTGAGGAGATGTGTTGTCTGTTGTCTTCGCCTTTGGAGGGAACGCTTCTGTCGTAGACGTAGGTGTCTGGAGCATACAGTTAAGAGAAGCGCAGAAAAGGGAAGGAATAGAAAGGAATGGAATAGAAAGGGGAAATATGAATAGTAAGGGAAAAGGAACATCGTCCATCATTACGGTTGATCAGTGTCCTCAACTTCCACCATGGGCTGTTATAATGTGTTTACAACAGTAACCACCAGACAAAAGTAAAGCCAAACCAGCTTTTGTTTCTGAGTCACTGATGGTATATAACCCTTATGGGTTTAGCACTTACGGTTATATGTCATCTTGATCATGCTACTCTTAATTCAGTCTGTCCCTATCACGATTATCAATTCCTCTTAAGATTTTGCATGTAGTAATCATGTCTCCCCTTGTCCTTCTGTCCTCTACGGTCGTCAGATACAGTACTTCAACTCCTCCACACACTACATTCCTCTCACTTCTAGTACTAGTCTGGTTGCTAACCTTTGGACGTTTTCCAGTTTCTTCAGGTGCTTGACTAGGTGTGGGCTCCATGCTGGAGCTGCGTACTCAATGATTATCCTAACATATATCGTGTGCAAACTTCTGAAGGATTCTTTGTTAAAGTTCCTGAATGTTATTCTGAGGTTTTATCTGTGTGTGTGTGTGTGTGTGTGTGTGTGTGTGTGTGTAAATTAGTGAAGAGGAGGAGAGAGAAGGGGAAAGGGAAATGAAGATTACAAGGAAGTTGAGATTGATGGAAGAGGGGGATGGAAATAGAGGCAACAGAGGGGACGAGATAAAGGGAGAGGGATTTGTAGTGTGATAGAGAGAAAGTAGTGGAGAAAGTGGAGAGGGAGAGTGAGGGAATGGAGAGGGAGAGTGAGGGAATGGAGAGAGAGAGAGAGAGAGAGAGAGAGAGAGAGAGAGAGAGAGAGAGAGAAAGAGAACGAAGACTAGCTTTCTCACATATAAATGTTAAGAAAATCCCTAGATGTAAACTTTCAACACTGCCAGTCATCAGTCACTACCAGCCCTCAGTCACTACCAGCCCTCAGTCACTGCCAGTCATCAGTCACTGCCAGTCATCAGTTATAACCAGTCATCAGTCATTGCCAGTCATCAGTTATAACCAGTCATCAGTCACTGCCAGTCATCAGTTATAATCAGCCATCAGTCACTGCCAGTCATCAATTATAACCAGTCATCAGTCACTACCAGTTATCAATTATAACCAGTCATCAGTCACTGCCAGTCATCAATTATAACCAGTCATCAGTCACTACCAGTTATCAATTATAACCAGTCATCAGTCACTACCAGTTATCAATTATAACCAGTCATCAGTCACTACCAGTCATTATAACCAGTCATCAGTCACTACCAGTTATCAATTATAACCAGTCATCGCTCACTGCCAGTCATCAATTATAACCAGTCATCAGTCACTACCAGTTATCAATTATAACCAGTCATCAGTCACTACCAGTCATTATAACCAGTCATCAGTCACTACCAGTTATCAATTATAACCAGTCATCGCTCACTGCCAGTCATCAATTATAACCAGTCATCAGTCACTGCCAGTCATCAGGCATAATCAGTCATGAAAAATCATCTTTGCTATACTGAGTGTGACAGGGAAATATAGCTAACTTTTGTTCCCACAGAACAGTGTAGCATCACACTTGTGATGTTCCCACAGTGTAACTATTATATAGAACAGTGTAGCATCACACTGTGATGTTCCCACAGTGTAACTATTATATAGAACAGTGTAGCATCACACTGTGATGTTCCCACAGTGTAACTATTATATAGAACAGTGTAGCATCACACTGTGATGTTCCCACAGTGTAACTATTATATAGAACAGTGTAGCATCACACTGTGATGTTCCCACAGTGTAACTATTATATAGAACAGTGTAGCATCACACTGTGATGTTCCCACAGTGTAACTATTATATAGAACAGTGTAGCATCACACTGTGATGTTCCCACAGTGTAACTATTATATAGAACAGTGTAGAATCACACTGTGATGTTCCCACAGTGTAACTATTATATAGAACAGTGTAGCATCACACTGTGGATGTTCCCACAGTGTAATTATCATACTGAATAGTGTAGCAACACACTGTGAGTGTTACTGTGGAACTATCTTCCTTCCCCTCACTATGCGCTAATTCCCCCGCCCCTCTCTTCCCCTCTCATCCAGTAGCTTGTCCGTCCCCTCTTCCGTTGCGCGATTGCGAATTTTGCTGTGGTCGCGCTATTGCTCACACTTGCGGAATATCAATCTCTCTCTCTCTCTCTCTCTCTCTCTCTCTCTCTCTCTCTCAGCCAGGTTGTTAAGTAAGTGTGGGCGTGCAGGCCGCTAAAAACAACAGACTGATTAATCAGGTGGTCAACAAGGCGGAAAGGAAACTTGAACGTTTATCACTGTTGGTGCCATGATGCCAGAATGATGATGCCATAACGGCCACTTGTTCCTTCTGTTGGTTTCTACTCCTGTTGGTTTCTACTAATGTTAATTGATTCCTTCTGCTGGTTTCTAATTTCTTATGTTGGCTTTTAATTCCTTTTGTTGGTTTCTATTTCCTTCTGTTGGTTTTCAAGACACTGTTGGCTTCAAATTACTTCTGTTGGTTTCTACTCTGTTGGTTTCTAGTCCCTTTCTCCTGTTGCTTTTTACTGTTTTCTGTCGTCTTTTTTTCTTGTTACTCCTGCTGGTTTTGACTCCTGTTTTATCCTCCCATTGGTTTCTACGCCCTTCTGCTGGTTTCTGTTCTCTACAGTTGGTTGCTACTTTCTCTTATTGTTTTTACTTCCTCCTGTTGGTTTCTACTTCCTGTTGGTTGCTACTCTGGTTATTTTCCCTTCTGTTGGTTTTTCCTCCCTCCTGTTGGTTTCTGTTCCCTAATGTTGGCTGCTGATTGGTTAATTTTATCTTTCCTTGTCTCTCTGTGTTTCTTTCATTTCTCTCCCTGTTTGACTTTCTCCCTCCTTGTTTAGTCAGTACGTTGCTCCCTCCTCTTATCCCTACATAATTATTCTCTTCTCCCTCTCTGTTACCTCTTTTACCCCTCCTTCACTTTCCCTCTCTATTACTTACTTTTCCCCTCACACCTCCCGCTCTCTGTTTTCTTTCCACACTTCCCCTCTCCCTCTCTGCTACCATCTTTACCCTTCACTCTTCCCCTCTCCCTCTCTACTACCATCTCTACCCCTCACTTTCCCCTCTCCCTCTCTACTACCATCTCTACCCCTCACTCTTCCCCTCTCCCTCTCTACTACCATCTTTACTCTTCACCTCTCCATCTTTACTACCATCTCTACCCCTCACTCTTCCCCTCTCCCTCTCTACTACCATCTCTACCCCTCACTCTTTCCCTCTCCCTCTCTACCACCATCTCTACCCCTCACTCTTCCCCTCTCCCTCTCTACTATCTCTACTCATCTCTACCACCATCTCTACCCCTCACTCTTCCCCTCTCCTCTCTACTACCATCTATACTCATCTCTACTACCATCTTTGCTCTTCACTCTTCCCCTCTCCCTCTCTACTACCATCTCTACCCCTCACTCTTCCCCTCTCTCTACTACCATCTTTACTCTTCACTCTTCCCCTCTCCCTCTCTACTACCATCTCTACCCCTCACTCTTCCCCTCTCCCTCTCTACTACCATCTTTACTCTTCCCCTCTCCCTCTCTACTACCATCTTTACTCTTCACTCTTCCCCTCTCCCTCTCTACTACCATCTCTACCCCTCACTCTTCCCCTCTCCCTCTCTACCCCCATCACTACCCCTCACTCTTCCCCTCTCCCTCTCTGCTACCGTCTTTAGGTCTTATGACTCATTCTTGGGCGTCTCCCCTCTTTGCTACTGTTGTGAGAGGGGACTGAGGGGAAGTAGCAACAGGAAGGAGAGGCAAGGGAATTGATGAATTGGAAGAGGAAACAGTGAAGAGTTAATAAAAGAAGCAGAGACGAAGAATAAGAGGAAATAAGAGAGGAAAGAGTGGAGGTGAAACGCAAGAGGAAAGAAACTTGGATGGTAGTGGCTAGTTTATTGTTCACCTCATATCCATCCTGTGGATGGTAGTGGCTAGTTTATTGTGCACCACATATCCATCCTGTGGATGGTAGTGGCTAGTTTATTGTACACCTCATATCCATCCTGTGGATGGTAGTGGCTAGTTTATTGTTCACCTCATATCCATCCTGTGGATGGTAGTGGCTGGTTTATTGTGCACCTCATATCCATCCTGTGGATGGTAGTGGCTAGTTTATTGTGCACCACATATCCATCCTGTGGATGGTAGTGGCTAGTTTATTGTGCACCACATATCCATCCTGTGGATGGTAGTGGCTAGTTTATTGTGCACCTCATATCCATCCTGTGGATGGTAGTGGTTAGTTTATTGTGCACCACATATCCATCCTGTGGATGGTAGTGGCTAGTTTATTGTTCACCTCATATCCATCCTGTGGATGGTAGTGGCTAGTATATTGTTCACCTCATATCCATCCTGTGGATGGTAGTGGCTAGTTTATTGTTCACCTCATATCCATCCTGTGGATGGTAGTGGCTGGTTTATTGTTCACCTCATATCCATCCTGTGGATGGTAGTGGCTAGTTTATTGTTCACCTCATATCCATCCTGTGGATGGTAGTGGCTAGTTTATTGTTCACCTCATATCCATCCTGTTTATTGTGCACCTCATATCCATCCTGTGGATGGTAGTGGCTAGTTTATTGTTCACCTCATAGCCATCCTGTGGATGGTAGTGGCTAGTTTATTGTTCACCTCATTCACCTTATATCCATCCTGTGGATGGTAGTGGCTAGTTTATTGTTCACCTCATATCCATCCTGTGGATGGTAGTGGCTAGTTTATTGTTCACCTCATATCCATCCTGTGGATGGTAGTGGCTAGTTTATTGTGCACCTCATATCCATCCTGTGGATGGTAGTGGCTAGTTTATTGTGCACCACATATCCATCCTGTGGATGGTAGTGGCTAGTTTATTGTGCACCTCATATCCATCCTGTGGATGGTAGTGGCTAGTTTATTGTGCACCTCATATCCATCCTGTGGATGGTAGTGGCTAGTTTATTGTGCACCAGATATCCATCCTGTGGATGGTAGTGGCTAGTTTATTGTGCACCTCGTACCCATCCTGTGGATGGTAGTGGCTAGTTTATTGTGCACCACATATCCATCCTGTGGATGGTAGTGGCTAGTTTATTGTGCACCACATATCCATCCTGTGGATGGTAGTGGCTAGTTTATTGTGCACCACATATCCATCCTGTGGATGGTAGTGGCTAGTTTATTGTGCACCACATATCCATCCTGTGGATGGTAGTGCAGGAACATATGGATACATAAATGGTGTAAGAACTGGGTTCCAGTTTCTTTTCATGTATATTGGCCTGGGCTGATGACAAGCTGAAGAAGCTTTAACCCATTGGATTACTAGCCCAGGATAACCTAAGCCAGTGTGGCTTGATCCTCGGGTTTTCTCCCCCAGGATGAAACTGTTAACAGTTGTGATAACATAAAGGTCCCTGTTGCTAGATAAACAGGAGCAACAGGTGTAAAGGAACATGCCCATTGTCTCCAGTCTCTCTGGGATCGAACCCAGGTCCCCTCGCTTGTGTGCGTAACGCCCCTACTTTTCATTGGATAGGCCTATGGTGGTAATAGCGGATGAGCAATATAGCTGAATCATCTGTTATAACAAGGAATAGTGGTGTTCCCTTTTGTTCTCCCCTTGTCTCCCCTTTGTTGTCCCCTTGTCTCCCCTTTTGTTGTCCCCTTGTTTCCCCTTGCATGGTTATGGAGGGGAGGAGGTAATACTTGATAGGGATAACACGAGTCGAACGTTCTCGTAAAATGAGGTAATGTTATTGGTCTGCAGGAGTGTTATTGGATAGAGGAGTTTCTCTCTCTCTCTCTCTCTCTCTCTCTCTCTCTCTCTCTCTCTCTCTCTCTCTCTCTCTCTCTCTCTCTTTATTCCTCTCTCCCCCCTCTCCCCCCTCACTCTCCCTCTATCCCTCTCTCTCCCACTCCCTTCCCCTCTCCCTCCATTCCTCATTTCAGTTTCTTGATTACATTCCTCCATCTTAATTACCTGCCCTTACCACATTAGCTGCTTTATGTTCCTTGTTCCTCTCAAGTAAAACACCTGGTATACGGCCTCTGATTAAAGTAGATGGAATTATTGCTGATAACAAAGAAATGAGTGAAATATTTAAATCCCAGGATGACTCAATATTGAGTCAGCCATTAATCACCCTAAATATTAATGACCCCAATGAGCTCGTAAACGAGATGCAAATCTCTACAGACATCTCTGTAATCTCTGCTATAACTCTAACGCCACTTGGCTTCGAAGAAGTTATTGATTGCATACCCATGCACTCTGCCCAGTGTCCAGACTCGTGGAACTCGATATTCATCAAGAATTACGTATCGCATGCCTTGAATATTCCACGGAGACGAAACCTAAACATTGGAGTTATCCCACCGTCATTAAAAACCATTGATATAGCAAAAGAAATAACTGAACAAGTGAGCAGATAAATATTTTACTTCGTAATTAATAAAACCCAAAGAATAATAGGAACGAGGGTAAAGTCAGGGGCTGCTACAGTGAGGATTTCTGTTCCCCAAGGCACAGTACTCACTCCACTGCGGATTTCTGTTCCCCAAGGCACTACTCACTCCACTGCGGATTTCTGTTCCCCAAGGCACAGTACTCATTCCACTGCGGATTTCTGTTCCCCAAGGCACAGTACTCATTCCACTGCGGATTTCTGTTCCCCAAGGCACAGTACTCCACTGCGGATTTCTGTTCCCCAAGGCACAGTACTCACTCCACTGCGGATTTCTGTTCCCCAAGGCACAGTACTCGCTCCACTGCTCATCCACATGCTCATGATAAGTGTCATCCATAGAAGACACAGGTGAGTCTTCAAGTTGACGTAAACAAAGTCTTCCAGTGGGTCACTAACAACAATATAATATTCAGTTAGGACAAGTTTCATTTACTACGTGATGCAAAGACTAAGGGAATGATTAAAAAGATCAGAATACAAGACAGAACATTCAACAGAATTTAAGTCTAATGTTAGAAACCTGGGAGCACAACAATGTTATCACAACTAAAAGGAATATGATTGGAAACCTTTAAAAGAACATGTGCTAAGGCAATGATGATACTTAAGTCATTTGTACCTTCTAGGCTGGAGTACAGTTTCTTTCCAGGCAGGAGAAATTATTAACTTGGATAATGTACAGAGAAACTTGTACATGAATGGTATACGCTACCGACTAAATGAAAATTAGCATATGTGCAATATCTGTGTATCTTTATTGTAGACGCTTCGCCAACCAAAAAAAAAAAAAAAAAAACTGGCTTTTTCAATACAAATTTAATTACATAATTCTAAAACAGTAGAACTGTATATACAAAAGATGAGGTAATCAGTCCCTCAGCTTTGAGTTGGTGAAGACCACCTTAGTCTTGAAGCAGACTGATTATCTCATCTTTTGTATATAGTACTACACTCTTCCAGTTATATCCTTGAACTTGTATTGATAAAGCCACTGGATGGCGAAGCGTCTACAATAAAGATATCCAGATGTTGCACATGTCTGATTTTCACAGAGAACCTTCACTGCTCGTATAAAGTCAGTCAAGCAGATACATTACTGAGAATGCTTGAAGTCCCTAGAACTATTCTCCTTAGAACGTAAGCGAGAAAAATACATAATCTACACCTGAAAAATACTTGAGGGTTTGATCCCAAACCTGCCCACTGAAATTGCTACTTACTAACACAAGACGCTTGACAGACGGCGCAGGATATCTCCAAACCATACCACGGACGGGGATAGAGCCCGCGATCCGAGTCTCAAAACTCCAGACCGTCGCGTTAGCCACTGGACCAGCTAGCCACAATAAGATTCATCCAACTAGGTATATTTCTACACCATAGGAAGGTTAACATAGGCACCACTGTGACCACAAATGCAAGTTTTTACAAACGATCTGGAGTTTTGAGACTCTCTGATTGCGGGTTCTATCCCCGTCTGTGTTATGGTTCGTTTGCGGTCGTGTCATTACCATTTCGTGAGTCAGGATACCTCCAGTGTAAAGCAGGGGAGCGATGAGTACACTGAGAGAGAGCTCATTAAGCGTTAAGGGACCACGACTCTTGAAACACCTTCCCTCCATGTATAAGATTACCAGCAGATTCCTGACTCTGTCTTTAAGAGGGAACTTTACAAGTTCCTCAAATCAGTTCCTGATCAGCCGGGTTGTGGTGCATTCTTTGGTCTGTGGGTGGTGAGCAACAACAGCCTGGTTAATCAGGCCAACAACCAGGAGGCCTGGTCTGGGACCGGTCCACGGGGGTAGTGTCCCCCGAAAGTTACTCTAGGTTAGTACAGGTAGCCTTCCCTTTCTCCTCCCTTTCCTACTCCCTTCTCCTCTTCTCTACTCCCGCCTCCTCCTCTTCTCTACTCCCTCTCATCCTCTTCCTTCTCTCTTTTGCCCTTTCATCCTACTCTCCTTTTCTCTTCTACTCTCATTTTCTCTCTCTTCCTACTCTCCTTATTCCCTTCCTAGTCTCATTTTCTCTTCTTACTCTCCTTGTTTCCTTCCTCCTTTGCTGCTTCTCATTTTCCTGTTTCCCTCCCTCTTCCCTCCCTCCAAATAATCATTACCAAGCATAGTATTGGGAGGGAGGGAGGGAGGAATGTCTGTGTGTAGGGTGATGGAGTGTTACCTTCTCCCGTCATCTCCTCCCACCCTTCCCTTTCCTCTCACACATCACTAAAATCATCAATAATATCCTCTCTTCCCTTCCCTCCCTTCTCCCTCTCCCTCCCTTCTCTTCCTCCCTTCCCCATCATTTCCCATAACCACTGTGGAGAGGATGGGATTGAGAATTGGAAATCTAAATTCACACTTTCAGTCGGGGCCCCTTCTTTCCCCTTTCCCTTCCCCTTCCCACTCCCCTCTCCTCTCCCCCCTCCCCTCCTCGTCGTCCTCCTCCTCCTCTTCCTCTCCCTCTCTACCCAAAACCCTCTCCCCCTCCCCTCCTACTGCGTCTTATCTTGTTTACTTAAAGGCGTTACGGCGCTATTTTCGTATTTACGTTTGATTGGGATAGTTCACTATGGACGTTCATCACGTCTGTTCATCACGTTTGTTCACGTGCTTTCATCACATTTTATCACGTTCATTACCACCGTTTATGTACGTACATTCATTACTGCCGTGTATGTTCGTTCATCGCGTTCATAACCACCGTTCATCACGTACGTTCATTTTCGTCAGGTGGTCAGAGTCGACCACGTGTTTGTGTTTACATTTGTGAGAGGATGTATCACCTTGTTTGTTTACACCGCTCCTCCACCCTAGACATTATCCACCTTTTGTCTACCTTTGGCAAACAAGCGCGTGCTAGATCCTAGTAGATCTCAAAGTAAACAAAGGAGCACAAACCTGGTGTTTACCTGAAACTACTCCAGGTAAACTCCAGGTATGTGCCCAGTTGTAAATGAATGGTATATATGGTACCGACAAGAAGAATCAGACACATGTGAAACATCTGGGTATGTTTATTTGTAGACGTTTCGCCAACCAGTGACCTTATCAGTACAGTACAATGACATAATGTAAAGAATGATACACAAAAAATTACTTCCCTCAATCAGTCCCTGAGGTAATCAGTCCCTCAGCCTGAGGGCTGAGGGACTGATTACCTCATCTTTTGTATATTATGTCCTTGTACTGATACAGTCACTGATTGGAGAAACGTCTACAAATAAACATACCCAGATGTTTCACATGTGTGTAATTCTTCATGTGGTCATTTGTTAACTCTGAGATCTAGGATCTCCCACATGTGACGAAAGATAAATAAAGGAAATTAAGCAACACTAGACACCTGGTATATAAAGTATTTTTGTTTACATCGCACTTAAAAAAGACTGGGATAAAATGTGGATTTGCGTAAATGCATTTATCCAACCTAATTTTACAAATTTTATGCTCTGTTATCCTCCGTTGATAATCTATTTCATGTATTTTAATCCCTTTATACGCGAGTGTAAAGAGACCAAGACTCTTCACCATCTCCATTTATACATAAATGTAGAGGGATCAAGAATCTACAGTCTCCTGACAGAAGTGTCCTGACTGCAGTGAGGAGATCAACAGCTTGGTTGATCAGCTTTTGATCCAGCAGAAGGCCTGCCTCTTCTGGGACCCTTGAAAACATCCTTCAGGTATCCTCCAGGAGACTGTGCTGAGGGAAGTGATGGTAAACTGTGAGGAGAGTTACTTGTCATAAGAGGGTAAGGGGTTTTTGGAGGGACTGGGTGAGTGGAAAGAGATTGTGGTAGGGGTGATGAGGGAAGAGAGAGGGTGAGGGGAAGGGAAGGAGGGGGTCATTGCGCAGTGCAGGTTGCCTAGTGATGATAGAATATCCCAGGAGGCCTATCCCTGCCTGGCCTCCTCTCCCTCGCCGTAGTCTTTCAGAGAGAATACTGAACTATCAATCACCCTTTGCTCTCATTTATACACGTGTGTGTGTGTGTGTGTGTGTGTGTGTGTGTGTGTGTGTGTGTGTGTGTGTGTGTGTATGTATGTATATATGTATGTATGTATGTATGTGAGTGTGAGAGAGACAGACAGACAGAGCGAGAGCAAGCAAGTGCTTGAGCATACAGTAAATGAGTGAAAAAAACCAGGCCAAGTGAAGTCACTTGCGATGTAAACAATGAGTGACTCAGCACGTGCCTTGTGACGTCACTGAGGTTACACGGGGTCACGTGGGGTCACTTGGGGTCACCTGGTTTAAAAAGTTGGTATCTCCACGCTCGCTGTTTACGTTTGAGGACGAACTTGAGGACCGGGCCGCGAGGGCGGTGACCTCCGGAAGTGACTACAGGTAACAGCTACGCTGTGATGGACATGTGGGTCAGTGGGCCGCCGGCAACAACAGCCTTGTTGATCAGGCAAGCATCAGACAAGCCTTGCCTAGGACTGGCCTGCAGGAGTAGAACTCTCGAAATCAGTCAAAGGTGTGTATGTGTATATATAATGTCGTGACGAATAGGTAAAACGTGCAATTTTGGCTTAAATAGCAACGCTCTTCTTGCCGAATAAGGCAAGCGAAAATTTATGTATGCAATAATTTCGCAAAAATCATTCTGAACCTAACGACAAAAATATATTTCATTGTAATAAAGTTTATTATTAAACTGTGTTTATTATTAAATTATTGTAAACTTGTCTAAAATATAATTAGTTAGGCTAAATTAAATTTAGCTTGTTATAATAAAGTCAGGTAAGTTTTCTAAGGTGCTTTTAGTACTAAATTATTAATTTTTACATTAACATAAATGAAAAAATATATCTTTAAACGTATTATAGAAAATTTTAGAAAGGACTTAAATGAGTTCTTGATAATTGACCAGTTTTACCTATTCGGCACCAAACATATAATATAAAAACTGAAATTTTGTTAATGTTTTTACATTCTTCTCCACTCTGCCCACCTTCAACCCACCCTCCTCCACTCTGCCCACCTTCAACCCACTCTCCTCCACTCTGCCCACCTTCAACCCACCCTCCTCCACTCTGCCCACCTTCAACCCACCCTCCTCCACTCTGTCCACCTTCAACCCACCCTCCTCCACTCTGCCCACCTTCAACCCACCCTCCTCCACTCTGCCCACCTTCAACCCACCCTCCTCCACTCTGTCCACCTTCAACCCACCCTCCTCCACTCTGTCCACCTTCAACCCACCCTCCTCCACTCTGTCCACCTTCAACCCACTCTCCTCCACTCTGCCCACCTTCAACCCACCCTCCTCCACTCTGACCACCTTCAACCCACCCTCCTCCACTCTACCCACCTTCAACCCACCCTCCTCCACTCTGTCCACCTTCAACCCACCCTCCTCCACTCTGTCCACCTTCAACCCACCCTCCTCCACTCTGCCCACCTTCAACCCACCCTCCTCCACTCTGTCCACCTTCAACCCACCCTCCTCCACTCTGTCCACCTTCAACCCACTCTCCTCCACTCTGCCCACCTTCAACCCACCCTTCTCCACTCTGTCCACCTTCAACCCACCCTCCTCCACTCTGTCCACCTTCAACCCACCCTCCTCCACTGTCCACCTTCATCCCACCCTCCTCCACTCTGCCCACCTTCAACCCACCCTTCTCCACTCTGTCCACCTTCAACCCACCCTCCTCCACTCTGCCCACCTTCAACCCACCCTTCTCCACTCTGTCCACCTTCAACCCACCCTCCTCCACTCTGCCTACCTTCAACCCACCCTCCACTCTGTCCACCTTCAACCCACCCTCCTCCACTCTGTCCACCTTCAACCCACCCTCCTCCACTCTGCCCACCTTCAACCCACCCTCCTCCACTCTGTCCACCTTCAACCCACCCTCCTCCACTCTGCCCATGTTCAACCCACCCTCCTCCACTCTGTCCACCTTCAACCCACCCTCCTCCACTCTGTCCACCTTCAACCCACCCTCCTCCACTCTGCCCACCTTCAACCCACCCTCCTCCACTCTGTCCACCTTCAACCCACCCTCCTCCACTCCACCTTCAACCCACCCTCCTCCACTCTGCCCACCTTCAACCCTCCCTCCTCCACTCTGCCCACCTTCAACCCACCCTCCTCCACTCTGCCCACCTTCAACCCACCCTCCTCCACTCTGCCCACCAGCAACCCACCCTCCTCCACTCTGCCCACCTTCAACCCACCCTCCTCCACTCTGCCCACCTTCAACCCACCCTCCTCCACTCTGCCCACCTTCAACCCACCCTCCTCCACTCTGCCCACCTTCAACCCACCCTCCTCCACTCTGCCCACCTTCAACCCACCCTCCTCCACTCTGCCCACCTTCAACCCACCCTCCTCCACTCTGCCCACCTTCAACCCACCCTCCTCCACTCTGCCCACCTTCAACCCACCCTCCTCCACTCTGCCCACCTTCAACCCACCCTCCTCCACTCTGCCCACCTTCAACCCACCCTCCTCCACTCTGCCCACCTTCAACCCACCCTCCTCCACTCAGCCCACCTTCAACCCACCCTCCTCCACTCTGCCCACCTTCAACTCACCCTCCTCCACTCTGCCCACCTTCAACTCACCCTCCTCCACTCTGCCCACCTTCAACTCACCCTCCTCCACTCTGCCCACCTTCAACCCACCCTCCACTCTGCCCACCTTCAACCCACCCTCCTCCACTCTGCCCACCTTCAACCCACCCTCCACCACTCTGCCCACCTTCAACACACCCTCCACACGGCCCACCTTCAACCCACCCTCCACTCTGCCCACCTTCAACCCACCCTCCTCCACTCTGCCCACCTTCAACCAACCCTCCTCCACTCTTCGCACCTTAAACTCACCCTCCTCCACTCTGCCCACCTTCAACCCACCCTCCACTCTGCCCACCTTCAACCCACCCTCCTCCACTCTGCCCACCTTCAACCCACCCTCCTCCACTCTGCCCACCTTCAACCCACCCTCCTCCACTCTGCCCACCTTCAACCCACCCTCCTCCACTCTGCCCACCTTCAACCCACCCTCCTCCCCGCTGCCCACCTTCAACCCACCCTCCTCCACTCTGCCCACCTTTAACCCACCCTCCTCCACTCTGCCCACCTTCAACCCACCCTCCACTGCCCACCTTCAACCCACCCTCCTCCACTCTGCCCACCTTCAACCCACCCTCCACTCTGTCCACCTTCAACCCACCCTCCACTGCCCACCTTCAACCCACCCTCCTCCACTCTGTCTACCTTCAACCCACCCTCCTCCACTCTGCCCACCTTCAACCCACCCTCCTCCACTCTGCCCACCTTCAACCCACCCTCCTCCACTCTGTCCACCTTCAACCCACCCTCCTCCACTCTGTCCACCTTCAACCCACCCTCCTCCACTCTGTCCACCTTCAACCCACCCTCCTCCACTCTGCCCACCTTCAACCCACCCTCCTCCACTCTGTCCACCTTCAAACCACCCTCCTCCACTGTCCACCTTTAACCCACCCTCCTCCACTCTGTCCACCTTCAACCCACCCTCCTCCACTCTGCCCATCTTCAACCCACCCTCCTCCACTCTGCCCACCTTCAACCCACCCTCCTCCACTCTGTCCACCTTCAACCCACCCTCCTCCACTCTGTCCACCTTCAACCCACCCTCCTCTACTCTGTCCACCTTTAACCCACCCTCCTCCACTCTGTCCACCTTCAACCCACCCTCCTCCACTCTGCTCATCTTCAACCCACCCTCCTCCACTCTGCCCACCTTCAACCCACCCTCCTCCACTCTGTCCACCTTCAACCCACCCTCCTCCACTCTGTCCACCTTCAACCCCCCCTCCACTCTGCCCACCTTCAACCCACCCTCCTCCACTCTGTCCACCTTCAACCCACCCTCCTCCACTCTGCCCACCTTCAACCCACCCTCCTCCACTCTGGCCACCTTCAACCCACCCTCCTCCACTCTGTCCACCTTCAACCCACCCTCCACCACACTGGCCACCTTCAACCCACCCTCCTCCACTCTGCCCACCTTCAACCCACCCTCCTCCACTCTGTCCACCTTCAACCCACCCTCCTCCACTCTGTCCACCTTCAACCCACCCTCCTCCACTCTGCCCACCTTCAACCCACCCTCCTCCACTCTGTCCACCTTCAACCCACCCTCCTCCACTCTGCCCACCTTCAACCCACCCTCCTCCACTCTGTCCACCTTCAACCCACCCTCCACTCTGCCCACCTTTAACCCACCCTCCTCCACTCTGTCCACCTTCAACCCACCCTCCTCCACTCTGCCCACCTTCAACCCACCCTCCTCCACTCTGCCCACCTTCAACCCACCCTCCTCCACTCTGTCCACCTTCAACCCACCCTCCTCCACTCTGTCCACCTTCAACCCACCCTCCTCCACTCTGTCCACCTTCAACCCACCCTCCTCCACTCTGCCCACCTTCAACCCACCCTCCTCCACTCTGTCCACCTTCAACCCACCCTCCTCCACTCTGTCCACCTTCAACCCACCCTCCTCCACTCTGCCCACCTTCAACCCACCCTCCTCCTGGTGTTATTACCTGGCCTTATGTCTGGTGGGGTGTGGGCAAGGGTACTGCCCTCCAGTGTATGGTTTACTTGGACTCCTATGGCTGACTGTTATGGGTTAGGTATGGTCGAGCGCTTTTGTGGAGTAAATAGCATATTATTCTCTCTCTCTCTCTCTCTCTCTCTCTCTCTCTCTCTCTCTCTCTCTCTCCTTCTCTCTCTCCTTCCTTAACTCTGATTCTTTAATTGTTATGCTGTTGTGAAAACATTCTTTAGGTATCCTGGTATGATGAGGCCTGGTCACAGACCGGGCCGCGGGGGGCATTGACCCCCGGAACTCTCTCCAGGTAAACTCCAGATATCCTTCTTTTGGGAGTTACTTAGATTTTCTCTGCAGTTATACCTGTAACATGCCTGTAACCGGCTTCAATGGGTCTTCTAACAGCAACCCGGCCTGAGACCAGATTGTTTTATTTGTAAATAACTATTGAGAGGGGAGGTAAATGCCTATGAAATTTTTGTTTGGTTTTGAAACCGTTCCTCCCACACTTGATTGTTTTTAGGCCTGATCTGAGACCGGGCCGCGGGGGTCTGGACTCGAGAGCCTCAGGTCTACTTCATGGCGAGTAGTCTACTCTGAGTGGTAGTTCCACACAGGTCATGGTAGCGTAGAGTACAGTTAGTGCTTTGTACATTACTGTAGCTGACGAGCCTGGCCCATGGCCGGGCTCGTCAAAGGTATATCAAAGGACATTTGAATAGTGTTAGTAGTTGTGGTAGCACTGCTGTAGCACTGTTGTTACCGGGGCCCAGGTTTGGTCTTCAAATACAGTAATGGGTATTAACCTCTGTAGTTAGAGCAGGAGTCGTCGCTCCCGCGTTCCGGTCGTAGACCAGACCTCTGCGACGTCTTCACCTGCATGTCATTCCGGTGTACTCTCCTGCTCTCTGGGACCACTCACGCAGCATTGTTCTCTAGGACCACTCACAACATTGTTCTCTGGGACCACTCACGCAGCATTGTTCTCTAGGACCACTCACAACATTGTTCTCTGGGACCACTCGTACAGCATTGTTCTCTGGGACCACTCGTACAGCATTGTTCTCTGGGACCACTCGCGCAGCATTGTTCTCTGGGACCACTCACGCAGCATTGTTCTCTGGGACCAATCACGCAGCATTGTTCTCTGGGACCACTCACGCAGCATTGTTCTCTGGGACCACTCACAACATTGTTGACTGGGACCACTCACAACATTGTTCTCTGGGACCACTCGTACAGCATTGTTCTCTGGGACCACTCGTACAGCATTGTTCTCTGGGACCACTCGTACAGCATTGTTCTCTGGGACCACTCGCGCAGCATTGTTCTCTGGGACCACTCGCGCAGCATTGTTCTCTGGGACCACTCGCGCAGCATTGTTCTCTGGGACCACTCGCGCAGCATTGTTCTCTGGGACCACTCGCGCAGCATTGTTCTCTGGGACCACTCGCGCAGCATTGTTCTCTGGGACCACTCGCGCAGCATTGTTCTCTGGGACCACTCGCGCAGCATTGTTCTCTGGAACCACTCGCGCAGCATTGTTCTCTGGGACCACTCACGCAGCATTGTTCTCTGGGACCACTCGCGCAGCATTGTTCTCTGGGACCACTCACAACATTGTTCTCTGGGACCACTCACACAGCATTGTTCTCTGGGACCACTCACACAGCATTGTTCTCTGGGACCACTCACAATAGTGTTCACTGGGACCACTCACACAACATTGTTCTCTGGGATCACTCACAACATTGTTCTCTGGGACCACTCACAACATTGTTCACACAACATTGTTCTCTGGGACCACTCACAACATTGTTCACTGGGACCACTCACACAACATTGTTCTCTGGGATCACTCACAACATTGTTCTCTGGGACCACTTACACAACATTGTTCTCTGGGACCACTCACAACATTGTTCACTGGGACCACTTACATAACATTGTTCACTGGGACCACTTACATAACATTGTTCTCTGGGACCACTCACAACATTGTTCACTGGGACCACTTGCACAACATTGTTCTCTGGGACCACTCACAACATTGTTCACTGGGACCACTCACAACATTGTTCTCTGGGACCACTCACAACATTGTTCACTGGGAGTGAGTGAGTAACCTCCAGGTTCTACTGGGACCACTCACAACATTGTTCTCTGGGATCACTCACAACATTGTTCTCTGGGACCACTCACAACATTGTTCTCTGGGACCACTCACAACATTGTTCTCTGGGATCACTCACAACATTGTTCTCTGGGATCACTCACAACATTGTTCACTGGGACCACTCACACAACATTGTTCTCTGGGATCACTCACAACATTGTTCTCTGGGACCACTCACACAACATTGTTCTCTGGGATCACTCACAACATTGTTCACTGGAACCACTCACACAACATTGTTCACTGGGACCACTCACACAACATTGTTCTCTGGGATCACTCACAACATTGTTCTCTGGGACCACTCACACAACATTGTTCTCTGGAATCACTCACAACATTGTTCTCTGGGACCACTCACACAACATTGTTCTCTGGGACCACTCACACAACATTGTTCTCTGGGATCATCTCTCATGTGGAATGTAGTGAAGAATTTCACGGGTCCTGTGACTTTACGAGCGGGACAACCCCTTCCTGACCACTAGGGACTCCCTTGGGACCTCTCGGTACCCTCGTTTTCCCCTCTTATTAACTCCATGTCCCTCTCTCTCCCTTTTCTCCCCTTCTCTGTGACTTGCCTCTTCCTCTCCCTTCTGGAACACGATACACATCTCCCACTGTGTAAACACTCCACCCCACCTTTACCTACTGACTCTCCTTGTTTCTCTCTCTGTCTCTCTCTCTCTCTCTCTCTCTCTCTCTCTCTCTCTCTCTCTCTCTCTCTTTCTCTCTTTCTCTGTTATAAAGAAGGGAAACATATTCTCTTTCATTTCTCTGTTTTTGATGCATTTCTAACCATTTCTTTGCATCCGTGTCGTTTTTTCAATGCGTTTTCGGCTGTGTATCCGTACATATAATCGTCTCCCATCCACACCTCCCCATGTCCGTGGTCCGTGGCTGTGTGCACACTGGTTGTGTTATGGGGGGGGGGAGATGTGTGCAGCCATTGTACTAGTTAACCAGGCAAGTCTCTCAGTATTTGATCATGTGCTGCGGTAGTGCCAAGGGAATTGCTACGTGTGTGTGTGTGTAGTGGTAGTAGTAGTAGTAGTAGTAGTAGTAATAGTAGTAGTAGTAATAGTAGCAGTAGTAGTTGTTGTTGTTATTAGTTGTCAGAGGCACTTGTCGATAGACACTTGGCCTGCTCGAGATTCAGCTCCTAGCCCGTGTGTGTGTTTACTCACCTACGCACTTGACTTGTACTCGTTGGAACGCAGGAGGGAGAGATATATCATAATCTACACTTGGAAAATCTTGGAAGGAATGGTCCCAAATCTGCACACAGAAATCACTCCCTACGAAAGTAAAAGACTGGGCAGGCGATGCAAAATGCCGCCAATAAAAAGTAGGGGCGCCATTGGTACACTAAGAGAAAACACCATAAGTGTCCGGGGCCCAAAACTGTTCAACAGCCTCCCATCAAGCATTAGGGGAATTGCCAATAAACCCCTGGCTGCCTTCAAGAGAGAGCTGGACAGATACCTAAAGTCAGTGCCGGATCAGCCGGGCTGTGGCTCGTACGTCGGACTGCGTGCGGCCAGCAGTAACAGCCTAGTTGATCAGGCCCTGATCCATCGGGAGGCCTGGTCATGGACCGGGCCGCGGGGGCGTTGATCCCCGGAATAACCTCCAGGTAACCTCCAGGTATGTGGTTGCAGGGGCCGAGTCATAGCTCCTGGCTCCGTTTCTTAGCTGGTCGCTACTAGGTCCACTCCTCGCTATAAGGGCCTTGTCGTACATCATCTTAAAGCCATGTATGGGCCCCAGTCTCTACCACTTGACTTTCCAAATTGTGCCACTTCCTAACAGTTCTAAGGCTGAAGAACTACTTCCTAACATCTTGCTGACTCGTCTTGAGTTTTTAACTGCCAGTTGTGCTCTCTTGTTCCTATTTCCCATCTCTGAAAAATTCTCTCCGTGTCCTTATCCTATCCCCCCTACTACTGCCCTCCAGTGTCGTCAGGTTGAGTTTCCTTACCCTCTTCTCAAAGGACATACACCTTATTCCCGGGACTAGTCTTGTTGCTATCTATTGCATTTTTTTCAATTTCTTGACGTGTTTGACCAGGTGTGTGTTCCATCCTGGTGCTGTGTACTCTTATACGAGCCTAACGTACACGGTGTACACAGTATACTCAGGAAGAAATGGATGTCTTGTTATTCTTTCTTCATATCCTCATCAGGGCAAGCAGCACACTCCCTTTCTTCACATCCTCGTCCAGGGAAAATGGATATGTGGGCCCGTGGGCAGCCAGCAGCAACAGCCATTTTAACCAGGCAGTCACTAGAAAACTCTAGCCCAGGACTGGGCTTCGGGAGTAGAATAACTCTGGAAACCAGTCAAAGGTATGTCAAAGAAGGAACACACAGCTTTTCGTCACAGTCCTCATCAAGACGAGGAACACAAACACAGGAAAATTCCACCTGCAGATGACATGGCAATATATTTTGCACCATGACCCCGAGACTCGATTTTGCATCAGTGTAGGGATTTTTTTTCCCCTCAGCTGTACATTAACATCTCCATTCAAGGCAGGTGAAATTGCAGAACTAGGGAATGTATAGAGAACCTTTACTGCACGTATAAGTTCTATCAAACACCTTAACTACTGGGAGCGCCTGGAAGCACTTGACTTGTACTCACTAGAGCGCAGGCGAGAGAGATATATATCATAATCTACACCTGGAAGATTCTGAAGGGACTGGTCCCTAATATACACACAGAAATCACTCCATACGAAAGCAAAAGATTTGGCAGGCGATGCAACATACCCCCAGTGAAAAGTAGGGGCGTCACTGGTATACTAAGAGACAATACAATAAGTGTCCGGGTCCCAAGACTGTTCAACAGCCTCCCACCAGCAATAAGGGACATTACGGGAAGACCCCTGGTTGTCTTCAAGAGGGAGTTGGACAGATACCTAAAGACGGTGCCGGATCAGCTGGTTACCTGGAGGTTATTCCGGGGATCAACGCCCCCGCGGCCCGCTCCATGACCAGGCCTCCTGGTGGATCAGGGCCTGATCAACCAGGCTGTTACTGCTGGCCGCACGCAGTCCAACGTACGAGCCACAGCCCGGCTGATCCGGCACTGACTTTAGGTATCTGTCCAGCTCTCTCTTGAAGGCAGCCTGGGGCTTATTGGCAATTCCCCTAATGCTTGATGGGAGGCTGTTGAACAGTCTTGGGCCTCGGACACTTATGGTGTTTTTCCCTTAGTGTACCAATGGTGCCCCTACTTTTAATTGGGGGTATCTTGCATCGCCTGCCCAGTCTTTTGCTTTCGTAGGGAGTGATTTCTGTGTGCAGATTTGGGACCATTCCTTCCAGGATTTTCCAAGTGTAGATTATGATATATCTCTCCCTCCTGCCGGTATGTGGTTCGTACGTTGGATTGCGTGCGGCCAGCAGTAACAGCCTTGTTGATCAGGCCCTGAGCCACCGGAAAGCCTGGTCGTGGACCGGGCCGCGGGGACGTTGATCCCCGGAATGCCCTCCATGTAGACTCCAGGTAGGCAGCCTCAGGCTTTGTAGTGAATAATTCCTTGCATATTAACAAATATATATGGTGGACGCCTTATGTTTTCCTTGCTGCCAGTTTATCTAGAGTCCCACAGGTCGGTGAACTTTTCTGGGTATTAACCCAAAACAAATTTGTGTACATCGAAATTACCCACTAGACTCGAAAGTCCACAGAATCCGGAGAACACAAGAAATATTTATATTGAAAACAGTTTATTAAATCTATTTGTATTGAAAATGCAGTCACACGAGCTGAGAAGTATGTATTATACGCGATAAATTTTCCTCAAATGTTTTTTTGCAGTTTTATTTACATGTTTATTGATCCTTTATTACCCCCCGAGATTATTTTTACCCCATTTGGGGTAATTTACCCCGGCTCCCTGACCTGACCTCTGGTGCGTTATTTTATCAAGAAAAATATGTTCTGTCCACCTATGTAATTGTGTGTTTATTAACGTACAAGTACACAAGTACAGTTACTCAAATTTAGGTGACTACAATTGTCATACGTATTACTGTGTAAATTACCCAAAAAAACATCAGATGAAGTGACTTGTTTCCATCAGGATCATTGAGTACAGCTGTACTCAAGATAATGTTTAATTTGTTTTACGATTTTTATGATTTTATGTTTTGTGTAGCACTCTTGTCGCCTCTTAGATCGCACTCCGGCATTCCACCACGAAGAAAAAAAAAACATTTTATAGCCATTTTGGTATCCCTGGTGTTGGCGAATTTATAAACATATGTTAGTTTCCCCACCTAAGTACAAAGAAAACTTGTACCGTTTTCTTTATATTTGCTCGGAAACTATTATAATTTTCACGCTAGGCTTTGTAATGACTGAAACTGATTGATTTATAAGCTGTAAGTTCCTTCCGTAGGCCGTAGGCTAAGTTTTTTAGGCTTTGGGTACATAACATTGATCTGTTTTATGTCTTGTGGGTCTCTGGTAATTATACAGTTAGGAATATGTAAATTCCGTGAAAGAATTATCCCAGATCAATGTTATAATGATAGTAACAGTATCCTTATTTCTACCAGTACATGTACAAGGTATACAGATCATAGCTGACATCATTGACATACTACTATATAGAAAGCTGCTTGTTATGCTGAGCATTTCCCGCAAATTAGAATAATTTTGTCCCAGGATGCGACACACACTAGTCCACAAACACCCAGGTACTCAGTAAGTAAGTTTATTCAGGTATACACAAATACAGTTACATAGAATTATCATACATAGCAGCATATGTGTAGAGAACCTGGGATAACACAGAAAAGTCAGACAGAGTGACTTATTTCCATTGGGGTCCTTTTACCTTATTATAATATAAAGGTTATAATATTTTCTTATTATTCTATAATGAAGATAATATCTTATTATCATACTAAAAAGACTACTACACGAGGGTCATTACTAGGAATAAGGTAATATTTACACGTATGTTAGCTACTGATGAGTGAACATGGACAACCGGTGTTTGTACCCTTGCCGGGAATCGAACCCGGACAGTCAGCGTGTGAAGCAAGAGCTTTTGCTACCAGAATAGGTAAAACAAGAATTGAGGATGAGTGTATATAGAGGGGTGTATACATACACAGGTGAATATATTTTAGTATACACAGGTGTATATTTTCAGTGTATGGACAGAGGTGTATATCTGTATATACAAACCGAGAATTTACTTTAATCCCTATTTTAAGTATTAAAGTACTGCTGACCCTCATGTAGTCGATAGTCTTGAAACTCCATTAATTAACCAACCATCCTAGTACACTGTTGTCTTTGCTTCCTAAGCTTTACAAAATTTGTAGCACGATGTATTGTTAAACACTGTCTGCGGCTTTATACACTTAATTTAGTTTCGGCTGCTTTACTCTACCTGCCACGTTTCCTGAACCCAGGTTCAAGACAGTTTCTCTAATATTGTGGAGACTATCCTGAACCCAGGTTCAAGACACTAATATTGTAGAGACTATCCTGAACCCAGGTTCAAGACTCTCTAAACTGTCCTGAACCCAGGTTCAAAACACTGAATACTGAAATCCCAGTACGACTGTGTTTAGTGAGCTACTAATCAATCTGAGGATCGACCACCCAAATGATTTCTTCATGAATGAGCCTCATAACTCCATAAATGTATGCCAGATTTCCGACATTACCCTAACTCCGATAGACTTCGAAAAAAGCCATTGACAACATGCCTATGCACTCAGCCCCGGGTCCAGACTCGTGGAACTCTGTATTCATTAAGAACTGCAAGAAACCCCTCTCGCGTGCCCTAAGTACACTATGGAGGAGGAGCTTGGACATGGGTGAAATTCCAGTCACTTAAAACAACGGATATAGCCCCACTCCATAAAGGTGGCAGCAAAGCATTAGCTAAGAACTATAGACCAATAGCTCTGACGTCCCACATCATAAAAATCTTTGAAAGAGTGCTAAGAAGCAGGATTGCAAATCACCTGGATTCCCAAAATCTGCACAATCCACGGCAACATGGGTTCAGGGCAGGTCGCTCCTGCCTCTCACAACTACTGGATCACTATATGGCCTTGGATGCACTGGAAGAAAATCAGAATGCAGATATAATATACACAGACTTTGCAAAAGCATTTGACAAATGCGATCATGGCGTAATAGCCCATAAAATACGTGCTAAAGGAATAACTGGGAAAGTGGGGAGATGGATCTTCAACTTCCTAACAAATCGAACACAAAGAGTAGTGGTCAACAGAGTTAAATCGGATGCTGCCATAGTGAAGAGCTCTGTTCCACAAGGCACAGTACTCGCCCCCATCTTATTCCTCATCCTCATGTCAGACATAGACAGAGATATACATCACAGCACCGTATCATCCTTTGCGGATGATACTAGGATCTGCTTGAGGCTGTCATCTGCTGAGGACGCGGTTAACCTCCAAGAAGATATAAACAAAGTTTTCCAGTGGGCAACGGTAAACAATATGATGTTCAATGAGGACAAATTCCAACTACTCCATTATGGAAAACTGGAGGAGATAATAACTAGAACAGAGTATACTACTGACTCCGGCCATACAATAGAGCGGAAAAATAATGTAAGGGACCTGGGAGTAGTAATGTCTGAGGATCTCACTTTCAAGGATCACAACAGTGCCATGATCACAAGTGCAAAGAAAATGATAGGATGGATAATGAGAACGTTCAAAACGAGAGATGCCAAACCAATGATGATCCTTTTCAAATCACTTGTTCGCTCTAGGCTGGAATACTGCTGTACATTAACATCTCCATTCAAAGCAGGTGAAATCGCAGATCTAGAGTGTGTACAGAGATCCTTTACTGCACGTATAAGTTCTGTCAAGCACCTTAACTACTGGGAACGCTTGGAAGCACTTGACTTGTACTCGTTGGAACGCAGGAGAGAGAGATATATTATAATCTACACTTGGAAAATCTTGGAAGAAATGGTCCCGAATCTGCACACAGAAATCACTTCCTACTAAAGTAAAAGACTGGGCAGGCGATGCAAAATGCCCCCAATAAAAGTAGGGGCGCCATTGGTACACTAAGAGAAAACACCATAAGTGTCCGGGGCCCAAGACTATTCAACAGCTTCCCACCAAGCATAAGGAGAATTACCAGTAAACCCCTGGCTGCCTTCAAGAGAGAGCTGGACAGATACCTAAAGTCAGTGCCGGATCAGCCGGGCTGTGGCTCGTACGTTGGACTGCGTGCGGCCAGCAGTAACAGCCTAGTTGATCAGGCCCTGATCCACCGGGAGGCCTGGTCGTGGACCGGGCCGCGGGGGCGTTGATTCCCGGAATAACCTCCAGGTAGATACTGTCCTGAACCAATATTCAGAACAGTCTACAATATTATACTGTATTGAACCCAGGTTCAGGACAGTATAATCTGAAAGTGCTGTCTGTCTTTTTTTTTCAGTGTCAGAGTTAAGCAGCATGAGAGTCAGTACACTGGCGACACTTGGGTGTGTCTGCTCCTGCACATAATAATGATAATTATGTGTTTCACGTGTAACTTGTTAGTCAACTTGTACAAGAAATCTCGATGGTGATACATAAAAGTGGGGAAACGTGATCAGTGTTTTTTTTTTTTACCTGCGATTTACTTGTGTCCTGTCTGGAGAGTTTTACCCACGTTGGCGGTGCGGCCTGGAGCCAGGACTCCTTGCTAACTGCGTGGTCAACCAGACTGTTTCTGTTGGTAGTTCTTTTTGTTTTCTCAACTTCCTGGCCTTGTGCGCATTCACTATTTGTGGTTGCAAGGGTGGATTCACAGCTCCTGGTCGTAACAAGATCTACTCTCCCTGCTCCATGAGCTTTATCGTGTGTGTGTGTGTGTGTGTGTGTGTGTGTGTGTGTGTGTGTGTTTCCCTCACACACAAGTCTAGACCTGGCGGCGCTGGGAGGCTAAAAACGCTTGTAAAAAGCATGGTTGTCAACAAGGCGCAACGGCAAGATGAAAACAGAGCAGTTGTAAGTCCTGTTGACAGGTTGTGGGAGGGGAATCCTGTTGATGGGGCCTGAGGGGGAAGAGGCCATGAGGAAGAGGAGCGGGAGGAAGAGGAGTAGGTGGAGAAGGGACAGGAAGAAGAGATGGGGAAGAAAGACGATAGGTGAGAAGTGAGAGGAAGAGGAATAGAGTTTCAAGGACAGGAAGATGGGAAGAATGACAGAGTCGGGTAACAGAAAAATAAATCGAGGAATGAGACTAGACTAGAAACACTGTACTAATGGTCAGTGTCAGATCAAGCAGACTGTGATGGCTTTGTGAAAACCTCGCATATGGTAACTTTTTCTCTTGCCACTCTCTTGACCTCATCATTCAGCCAATCGCTCCTCTTCCCTCCCACACCCACCTGTATCTACAAACTTTTGCGTGAAAAACTCCCACTTAAGTTCTCCAACAGTGGTAAACAGAGTGATTGGGATGTATACCTTGCAGATGAATGGGGCAAAGGGCCAGCAGCAACAGCCTGGTTCACCAAGCAGTCAAGAGGAAAATCTGTTCTCAGACCAGGCTGCAGGGCTAGAAAAAAACCATTGTAGCCACTACTGGGAACATTTGAAAGTCCCTTGAGCTGTATTCTTTGAAAAGTAGGCGAGAAAGGTACATAATTCACACTTGGAGGGATTGGCTGCAAACCTGAACACTGGTACATCATAATTCACACTTGGAGGGATTGGCTCCAAACCTGAACACTGAAATCACTCCATATGACAAAAGAGTTTGGCAGATGATGCAAGAATACCCCAGACAGAAAACGGCTGTGCCGTGAGTGCACTGAGAGAAAACTCACTAGGTGCAAAGAGATCAAGAATCCAACACCATGCACAAGAGGAATTGGTATATGACTCATAGCTTTCTTCAGGAGGGGATTTGAGAAGTGCAGCCAGTACCAACAGCCTGCCTGATCAGGCCAGCAACTGGAAGGCCTGGTATAGGACTGGGCTATGGGGGCAGATTCTAGGTAGACTAGATAGACCCCAGGTAGATTCTTGGTAGATTCCAGGTAGACTTGAGGTTCACTCTATAGTCACTGATACATTTTGTAGAAGGCTGGTATAATGGATGTTTAGGCTGAGTAGATGTGAATTTGTTGGGTTTCGAGCTATAACTGGAGAATGCCTATTCAGATCAGCTTCAAACTTCCACTAATTGTGGACTTTGATCAACGGAAGGTTTGCATTGACTGTGGGTTATATGAGTCTTAATGTGTATACTTAAATAACGTTAATTTCCGTGCCATAACTGGAAAAGGTTCTTATCGGCTTCAAACCCTAAACACTGGCGCCACTAAATTCCATTTTTTTTTTAATTGATCTTGGGTTGTGTAGGTGCCAGTTTGACAGCTCTGTTCAAAAAACTGGGATAATCAAAATGTTGGCTCTCGTGCGACAATTTTCAAATGCCTCGTCCGATAGGCTTCAAACCTTCACCGTTGATGTATCTTGCATTGAGGAAACGTTGGACTATAGAGGTGGCACTACATAGCTTTATTTCAGCTCATCAGCTGTTCTTATCTGGTAGGTCAGTAAAGCCAGGGAGAGTGGCTTATTTCCACCTATCATTTCTTTTTATCTGGTAGGTCAAGAAAGCCGAGGAAGGTGGCTTATTTCCTGTGTTGTTCTTTATAGGCCCTTTCCCAGGATGCGACCCACATCAGTGGATTAGCACCTGGGAACCTATTTACTAGGTGACGGTGGGCAACAGATTTAAGGAAAAATGGCCAACGATTTCGCTTTCCCCAGGATTTAACCCAGGTTTTTCGATTCTGAACCTAGGACGATCATTTAATATTTCTCAAGGCGAGACAGATATTATTGCTTGTGTTTGCTAATGGGGTTTAAAGCCCATCAGCTACACAATTAAGGCTGTATGTCACCTGTCTGCCACCAAACAAGAATACTTTAATACATAAAACAGAAATGAAAATAAACTCTCTGTATACACTGAAATATATATTCCCTCCACATACACATCCAGAGATATACACATCAGAATATATACACAGTAATTACATCTACATTTATTGCATTACTCTTATTTGGGTCTGTTAGTTTTATACATATATACCATCTGATATACACTTACTAGATTCAAGTGGGAATTAAACTCCACCATAATTAGAGAATAAAATTTGGTAATGGGATTTCCTTTGTTTACTAATATCAAAGTTTTAAAACCATTGTAAAATAAAACTCTAAATGAAACCTGTATAAAAAAATTTTGACATTTAGGTGAGCAGGGAAGCCTGGTCCCAGGGAAAGGCAAGCTTCTCACGGGGTGGGAGAGTCCTCGATATTGGTCATAGATATGCTACAACGGTGGCCCGTGGCCTGGTAGGCAACACTCTCACTTCACACACACTGAGTGTCTGTGATTCGATCCCCGGAAAGAGTGGAAACATTGGGCGTGCTTTCTTACACCTGTTGTCCTGTTCACCTAGTAAGAAGTAGGTACCTGGGTGTTAGTTAAATGGTGTGGGTCGTATCCTGGGGGACAAGATTGAGAACCTCAATGGAAATAAGACAAACAGTCCTCGATGACACTGCCTTTCTTGGGTTATCCTGGGTGGCTAACCCTCCGGAGTTAAAAATCCGAACAAAATCTTATCTTATAATATACGTTCAGTATTGTCAAGATACCCGTTAAAAATTGTATCTCCGTTTTCTCTGGTTACCGCTGGCGTGAAGATAGAAAATGATAAGACTTGTTTCAGCAGTAACTTTATAAATGGGCAACATAATATTATTAAGTAAGTTTATTTAGGTACACGTACACTTAAGTACAATTATCATACATAGTGTAAATTACCCAGGATAACCCAAAACAAAGTCAGTAACTTATTTTCATTAGGGTCCTTGTAATACCTTATTATTTACACCTTAAAAATTAAAACAGGTGTGTAACAACTGTGTGGAAATCAGTTACAATAAAGGAAGTATATTAGGAATAAGGTAAACTTACTTGTTTACATTAAAATTAAAAAGGAGGATCAGTTTACAATAGGAAATAAGTCACTTTGATTTTTTTGGGTTATGTCAGGTTCTCTATACACATGTTGCTGTGTAGCCCTTGTGGCTTAGCGCTTCTTTTTGATTATAATAATAATAATAACACAAACATGTTGCTATGTATGATAATTTATGTAACTTTATTTGTCTATATCTGAATAAACTTACTTATGTTAGCTATACAATAAGTCACTCTTCCTCTTCTGTGGCTTCACTCATTAGGATTTTTTATGAATACAGTTAGTAAGTTAGCAAAGCTCTCGCTTCACACACGGAGGGCCCGGGTTCGATTCCCGGCGGGGTAGAAACATTTTGACACATGTCCTTACACCTGTTGTCCTGTTCACCTAGCAGCAAATAGGTACCTGGGTGTTTGTCAACTGGTGTGGGTCGCATCCTGGGGGACGAGATTGAGGACCCCAATAGAAATAAGACAGTCCTCAATGACGCACTGACTTTCATGGGTTATCCTGGGTGGCTAACCGTGCGGGGTTAAAAATCCGAACAAAATCTTATCAACATATGTGTAGAAACCTACGATAGCCCAAAAAGTCAGAGACTTGTTTCCATTGGTACATTCAGAACAAGTTCGTGGAAAGTCGTTTATAGAACTTTGTTGAAATATTGATGCAGTGTTTAGTAATCGCATTTACCAAATATGGAAATAAGTCACTCTGACTTTTCTGGGTTATCCCAGGTTCTCTACATGCTGCTATAAAGCTGCTTGCCCGGGTTCGATTCCCGGAGGGTATTTGATAACCTGTTGTCTGTTATAGCAGCAAATAGGTACCTGTTAGTCGACGTGTGGGTATCCTGGGGGACAAGATTAAGGACCCCAATGGAAGTGTTGACAGCTTGACGCTGACTTTCTTGGGTTTTTCCGAACGAAATCTTATCTTAATCTTATGTAACTGTATTTGTGTATACCTAAATCAACTTACTACTGGCTGGCTGGATGGCGAAACGTCTACGGTGGGGATGCCCGGGTGTTGTGCATGTGTCATTTCATCCTGTCTGTATTATATACAATTCTTGTACTATCCATGCCTATACATAGCCGTCCTGCTCCACCTCTGTTAGTGTGATCAACCAAGTAAATCAACTTACTACAATAGATTATAATTGTATCTCCGTTTTCTCTGACTACTTCAGCGTCAACATAGAAAATGAGAAGACTAGGGTTTCAGCAGTTACATTTATAAATATACTATATAATATTATATCTATTTCTACATGTACAAGGTGTAGACCATAGCTAACATCAATGACATACTGCTATATAGAAAGCCGCTTGTTATGCACAGCATTTCGGGCAAATTAGGTAAATTTTGTCCCTGGATGAGACTCACACCAGTCGGCTAACACCCAGGTACCTATTTTACTGATAGGTAAACGGGGACAGCAAGTGTCTTAAAGGAATACGCACTAATGTTTCCACCCGTACCTGGGATCGAACCACGGACCTCTGTGTGTGAGCTGAGTGCGCTAGCAATCGAGCTACGGGACACCTGAAAAGAAATTCGTAGCTATGGTATTAACTCGCGTGTTGGTTTAAACGCAGATGTATAATAAAATATATACCAAGTTTGAATATTTAAAGATGTGCCAGTGTATAGGTATAGGTCTAAAGATTATCATCAGTATAGGTCTTGGCATAAATCTGGGTATCGTCCACTAAGTAGAATACACACAAGAAATTCTATATTTGTCTGGTTGCAGGAGGGATCGGAACTTCGCCACAGTGTTCCTCTTCTAAGTGCGAGTTATTTGCGAATTGTGATTTTTTTTTTAATTCTGAATGCCAGAAGAATTGTACAAAGTTATTATGGTGTTCTTGCAACAAGGTGTAAAATTTGTTTAATAACACTACAATATTGGACTGTTCTACCCAGAGCGAAACATCGTTAAATAAGTTCTACTGTCTGTCTTTACTCATAAAACGAGCCTTACTGTCTTTACTCATAAAACAAGTCTTAATCTGTGTCTTTACTTACCAAACAAGCCTCACTCAGTGTCTTTACTTACCAAACAAGACTCACTCAGTGTCTTTACTTACCAAACAAGCCTCACTCAGTGTCTTTACTTACCAAACAAGACTCACTCAGTGTCTTTACTTACCAAACAAGCCTCACTCAGTGTCTTTACTTACCAAACAAGCCTCATTCTGTCTTTACTTACCAAACAAGCCTCACTCTGTGTCTTTACTTACCAAACAAGCCTCATTCTGTGTCTTTACTTACCAAACAAGCCTCATTCTGTGTCTTTACTTACCAAACAAGCCTCATTCTGTGTCTTTACTTACCAAACAAGCCTCATTCTGTGTCTTCACTTACCAAACAAGCCTCATTCTGTGTCTTTACTTACCAAACAAGCCTCATTCTGTGTCTTTACTTACCAAACAAGCCTCATTCTGTGTCTTACCAAACAAGCCTCATTCTGTGTCTTTACTTACCAAACAAGCCTCATTCTGTGTCTTCACTTACCAAACAAGCCTCATTCTGTGTCTTTACTTACCAAACAAGCCTCATTCTGTGTCTTTACTTACCAAACAAGCCTCATTCTGTGTCTTTACTTACCAAACAAGCCTCATTCTGTGTCTTTACTTACCAAACAAGCCTCATTCTGTGTCTTTACTTACCAAACAAGCCTCATTCTGTGTCTTTACTTACCAAACAAGCCTCATTCTGTGTCTTTACTTACCAAACAAGCCTCATTCTGTGTCTTTACTTACCAAACAAGCCTCACTCTGTGTCTTTACTTACCAAACAAGCCTCACTCAGTGTCTTTACTTACCAAACAAGCCTCATTCTGTGTCTTTACTTACCAAACAAGCCTCATTCTGTGTCTTTACTTACCAAACAAGCCTCATTCTGTGTCTTTACTTACCAAACAAGCCTCATTCTGTGTCTTTACTTACCAAACAAGCCTCATTCTGTGTCTTTACTTACCAAACAAGCCTCATTCTGTGTCTTTACTTACCAAACAAGCCTCATTCTGTCTTTACTTACCAAACAAGCCTCACTCTGTGTCTTTACTTACCAAACAAGCCTCACTCAGTGTCTTTACTTACCAAACAAGCCTCATTCTGTGTCTTTACTTACCAAACAAGCCTCACTCTGTGTCTACTCCCGTTCGTCAACGAGAAACAGTAAGAGGTGTGTCTCCCGTCGTGTATACACTTGAGAGTTTAATCTCTATTTTAGGTATTAAAGTATTCTTAGCTGGTGGTGAACAGGCGATGTACAGCCTTAATGACCCTCGTGTAGTAGATAGGCTTTAAACTCCATTAATCAAGCTAGATAGAAAACTGAATACTGTCAAATTTCTTCGAGTAAAGGAGGCAGCAGTTATCTTTGTATACTTGTGTAATATAACTATACGTTTAGATATTATTTTGGATAACAGAGGATCATGTTCATACAACTGGAGTGAGACGGTATTCTCTGTGTGGTAATTTCCATTTTTTCGTAATCCAGTGTTAGATAAATTCAACAATGTTATACTTGCACTATCAACCAGTAAGAAACAAGATATCGCCTGAGTATTTATGCTGAGAAAGATCTGAGAGTGGAACTGGTCTCAGTTGGTGCCAACTAGTCTGACCGTTCAGTTTATGCAGGCCCATCCATCCAGTCATATAATACAATAATATTTTGCATTATCATTCATATTCACAAGTTATGACGTTTGTAATATTTGAGAACTGTAAACGCGTGACGTTTGTTTAATGAAGGTAATGGATGTGAGTTATGGTGATTCACGCCGTTGTGACCACAATGTTTGGGTGGTAAAGATGATGAAAGGGGTACGTGGCTAGGGTACCTGTAGGATGCTTCAGCACCCCCTCGGCCCGGTTCCAGACCCGGCCTTCTGGTGGATCAAGGCTTGATCTCAACCAAGCTGTCACTGCTGACTGCATGCGGTTCAACACATTAACCACAGCCCGGCTGATCAGGAACTTTGTCTAGCCTATGGTTCAGTTTTCAAGATAAGATTTACCTCTGCAGCAGTACTGCCGGTCCGCATCTTTTCCAGATGGTGACCCGGCCATGGCTTCCTGTTACGAGAGTGTCTTGAAAGACATGTCAGCTAGCAGTACTTCTGATATCTGCTGGTAGCAGACTGTTACGTGCGAGGAAATATTTAGTCTCAGGGTGGTTCAAAAGTGGAACGACTTGGATGAGGCAGTGGTGGAGGCAAACTCGGTACACAGCTTCAAGAGTAGATATAAGTTCCAAGATACCAAAAGTCTGTGATGACAATCAAGGCGGTCTAAGAGACGAGGCCAGGAGCCGCCTCTCGATCCCTCAGCAAGCACAAGACCCAGGTTATCAATACAACAAGAGCCAGGTCATTAATACGAGCTAGATCATTAATACTAGCCAGGCCATTAATATACTAGCCAAGTCATTAATACGAGCTAGGTCATTAATACTAGCAAGGTCATTAATACAACAAGAGACAGGTCACCAGCACAAGAGACAGGTCACCAGCACAAGAGGCAGGTCACTAGCACAAGAGACAGGTCAGGGTTACAAGCCACCCCTCAGGGTTCAGGTACTGGACAAGGTTGAAGTGTCTCAAAAAAACAGGTTTAACGACAATAAATTAGGTTTATATTGCGCCCCTGAGGACGCTAGGTCATCAGTCCCTCCTTGAACTTAACTACATTCAGATATCAACGCTCTAAGCGTTTATACCAGCGTTCAAAGAGTTGATATTAACGTTCAGAGCGTTGATATTTACGTCCAAAGCGTTGATATTTACGTCCAAAGCGTTGATACCAACGTTCGAAGCGTTGATACCAACGTTCGAAGCGTTGATACCAACGTTCAAAGCGTTGATACCAACGTTCAAAGCGTTGATACCAACGTTCAAAGCGTTGATACCAACGTTCAAAGCGTTGATACCAACGTTCAAAGCGTTGATACCAACGTTCAAAGCGTTGATACCAGCGTTCAAAGCGTTGATACCAGCGTTCAAAGCGTTGATACCAGCGTTGCCGAATTAAAGATGAGAGTCATCCTGTTGACTGGTCCTCTGCTAAAACTGTCTACCTTCTTCTAGCCTTCGTAGACACCGTCTTGTTGAAACATCATTTATACGGAACTTTACTAATATGAATCTTAGTCTTTGCTTTCTCTCTCTAGATGACATTCTTATTACATTGTCAGATGTTCCAAATTTCAGAACACTCGTAACTTGACCTCATCTTTTCTTTTACTTTCCTATTTTTCTTCTTCTTCTGCCTAGGTGTGCTGTGTCCTTCATACCCCCCCCTCCTCTCCCCGTGTTTTTGGTCCCGCTCTGTGGGCGTTTTTTGCAATGCTCTTATTTCTTATCCTGAGACTTACTCCACTTCTAATTCTACCCCATTACTACTGCCGCCGCCGCCGTCGCCGCCGCCGCCGCCGCCTGGCTTCAACCCCCTTTCTGTCTGCCATTACTTCCCTTACTTGCTACTTCCACTACCAGCATTACCTCTACCACTTCCTCTCCACTTCTTTCTTACTCACTCATACCCGTCCTTGTCCCCCCGCTCCTATACAAACTGGCTCCCACCTTCGTGTGTCAGTGTGACTTTGTAAATGGTTTAAGTCGGACCGATACGTCGTCATAAATTCTTCTCTCCTATGTGCAGGTTATTTGTGTATTGTTCCATTTACAGTATTATCCCTTTTTGTTCTTTATTCAATCTTTTGTTCTCTCTTCTTCAGGTAAGTTGTGTCAGGAGCAAGCTGGACAAGCAGATTTGTGATACAGTAAGTGGCTTGTGATACAGTAAGTGGCTTGTGATACAGTAAGTGGCTTGTGATACAGTGGCTTTTCTGACACAACCCACACTCTTCTAAGCAAGTACATACTTCCCTTGTAGAATTCAGCCATCTTTCCTACACTCCCCCGTAGAATTCAACCATCTTTCCTGCACTCCCCCGTAGAATTCAACCATCTTTCCTGCACTCCCCCGTAGAATTCAACCATCTTTCCTGCACTCCCCCGTAGAATTCAACCATCTTTCCTGCACTCCCCCGTAGAATTCAACCATCTTTCCTGTACATGTTAACGTCTGGCTGCCTAAACACAACCAATATATCTGAACATCAGCAGAGAGAATTCTGTTTTTTAATTCCCTTAATGGGGCCCAGAAGAATTACTTTTGCCAGCAAATGAACTGGGCGTTAGGGCGACATTAATGCTGTAGTTAATTACCCTTCGCGCGTTAATTATTGCACGTTTTAGCATAATTGCATCATTAACAATCAATCGCCATTGATGACTCATCAACGTGGCCAATTAACCTTTTCTTTTTTGCTGTTCTTTAGCTTATAAATTCTGATACTGAGAATTATCTATAAGCAAAGACTCTCAGGAAATGCCAGACTCACTCATTTATATTCCAGAGAGAGGAAGAAAAAGGCACAATACCGTGACTGGACGAGTGGGTCCGACTTGGAACATTTACAAGTCACACTAACACACGAAGGTGGGAGCGTGTGTATATAGGATATACCTTTGACGAGTTTCGAGAGTTTAACTACTCTCAGAGCCTGGCCATGGGCCAGGTTCGTCCGGTGCTTGCCTGATCGACCAGGCTTTTGCTGCTGGAGGCCCGCTGTCCCACATATCCATCACAGCCTGGTTGATCTGGCACCTGCTGAAGATACTTGTCCAGTTTCCTCTTGAAGACTTCTACACTTGTTCCAGCAGTGTTTCTGATATCTTCTGGTTAGATGTTGAATAATCTGGGACCCCGGATGTTGATCCAGTGTTCCCTTATTGTGCCCACCGCACCCCTGCTCCTCACTGGGTTTATTTTACACTTCCTCCAACCTCTCTCACTCCAGTATGTTGTTATGGCAGTGTGCAGATTTGGGACCAAGCCCTCGAGTACCTTCCAGGTATATATTATCATGTACCTCTCTCTCCTCCGCTCCGGTGAGTAGACACGGACACGGACAGGAAAAAGAGAGGAAGAGAGAAGGAAGTGGATTATTATTATAATCAAAACTAAGCACTAAACCCACGAGGGTCATACATCGCTGTAGAAGGTAGTGGAGAAGTAGTGGTAGCGGTCATGCTGGTAATGGTAGTGGTAGTAGAAATATTAGTGGTAGTAATAAGTAGGAGTAATGATAAAAAGGGGAGTGAAGTGAGGCAATAGTGATATAAGTGGGACCGAAACGTCGTCATAAGCTAGTTTCTCCTATGTATTGGTTATTTGTGTGCTAGATAAGCTGGTAGGTTTGAAACTCGATTAGTGGAGTGAGGTAATCAGTCCCTCAACCTGGAGTCGATGTGTTCAGTCCATCAATCTTGTAGATTGTAGGGCCGTAGACGTGGCTTATATACTGTAGTGAGGTGACGTGAAGCAGAAGTGGGACCGAAACGTCGTCATAAGCTAGTTTCTCCTATGTATTGGTTATTTGTGTGCTAGATAAGCTGGTAGGTTTGAAACTCGATTAGATTGTGATCTGAATGAACTGTCATTGAAGAATTCTTTGTAACAAGACCCCATGATGCTGCCGTGTCTGACAGTTGTGATGAATGGTTTGAAAAACCGACAAGTTGAAGATTGAGACACTTATGCAGCATATGGGAATATCAGGAAACGGCCACACAGTCTTCATCAGTCCAATACAAAGAGGAAGGCGTAAGGAGAGGAGGAGAATGAGTAATCAGTCCCTCAAACGTTTCGTCCATCAATCTTGTAGAATGTACAGCATACACGTGGCTTATTCATCAGATGGAGGCGGGGTCACCATCCACTAGTCGAAGTAGGTCTTCGTCCAAAGGTTACTTGTTACAAAGAATTCTTCAACACTTGTTCAACCTTTGGACGAAGACCTACTTCGACTAGTGGATGGTACCACTATGACCCCGCCTCCATCTGCTTCACGTCACCTCACTACAGTATATAAGCCACGTCTACGGCCCTATGCTGCACATCGACTCCAGGTTGAGGGACTGATTACCTCATTCTCCTCCTCTCCTTACGCCTTCCTCTTTGTATTGGACTGATGAAGCCACTGTGTGGCGAAACGTTTCCTGAATAAAGATTCCCATATGCTGCATAAGTGTCTCAATCTTCAACTTGTCGGTTTTTCAAACCATTCATCACAACTGTCAGACACGGCAGCATCATGGGGGGCCCTATGCTGTACATTCTACAAGATTGATGGACTGAACACATCGACTCCAGGTTGAGGGACTGATTACCTCATTCTCCTCCTCTCCTTACGCCTTCCTCTTTGTATTGGACTGATGAAGCCACTGTGTGGCGAAACGTTTCCTGAATAAAGATTCCCATATGCTGCATAAGTGTCTCAATCTTCAACTTGTCGGTTTTTCAAACCATTCATCACAACTGTCAGACACGGCAGCATCATGGGGTCTTGTTACAAAGAATTCTTCAACACTTGTTCAAC
>NC_091366.1:11096581-11174081 GCF_038502225.1 Cherax quadricarinatus
TTGCAAACCTTTGCACTTTCTCTTAGTTTCTTTACGTGCTTGACTAGGTGTGGGTTCCAAACTGGTGCCGCATACTCCAATATGGGCCTAACGTACACGGTGTGTGTGTGTGTGTGTGTGTGTGTGTGTGTGTGTGTGTGTGTGTGTGTGTGTGTGTGTGTGTGTGTGTGTGTGAACTCACCTATTTGTGGTTGCAGAGGTCGAGTTACAGCTCATGGCCCCACCTCTTCACTGGTCGTTACTAGGTCACACACTCCATCTCCAAGAGCCTCATCGTACTTCTTAAAGTTATATATGGATCCTGCCTCTACTGCTACTGTGTGTGTGTGTGTGTGTGTGTGTGTGTGTGTGTGTGTGTGTACTCACCTATTTGTGCTTGCAAGGATCGAGACTTAGCTCCTGGTCCCGTTTGTATGTGTGTGCGCGCGCGCGCGCGCACACACTCATGAATCCGTGTGAGGGGAACGTATGTGCGTACGTGTGCTCCCGTGTGTGTTTGTTTTTTTGAGGAGAAGGTGAGCGTGTGTTCAGGAGTGCGTGGGTTGTTTTGGCGTGGTTGGCATGGGTTGACGTGGGTTCTCTCCGGTTTACACCCCATGCCCAGCACCCAGGGTAGTATTCTCTGGTTGGTGGACCTGCCAGGGTGTGACACTCACCCTAGTGTGCGTTGGGGCCACCGCCTAGTGTAGTGAAGTGAATAAGAGGACGCATCAGGGTACAGGAGGTGTATATTGAAGGATAACTTTGTGGGTATAGGGAGGACAACACAGGGTGGATATAAAACACAGGGAGTATAACGATGGTGGGAGGAGGAGGAGGAGGGTGCCAAGCTCAACAGAGGGCCAGAACAGAAAGTGCCATCCCCCTCATCCATCTCTGCCTTCTGCTGCCACCCCTGCTTGGTGAAGTCTTATGGCTCTTTGACATGCACCTTCTCGCTCTCTCTCTCTCTCTCTCTCTCTCTCTCTCTCTCTCTCTCTCTCTCTCTCTCTCTCTCTCTCTCACAGACAAATACACTGAAAAGGCGGGGCCAGGAGCTATGAATTGACCCCTGCAAACAAAATTAGGTGAGTATACACACACATACACATAAAGCGATGGCAAGCGATGTAGTGGAGGCAGGAACTAGACGAGGTATGATACAGCTCATGGAGCAGGTTGAGGGAGGACCCGGTAGCGGTCAGTGAAGAGGCAGGGACAGGAGCTGTGCTCGACCCCTGCAACCAAAATTAGGTGAGTGCAATTAGTTGAGTACACACACACAACTCATTATTATACGGCACACATTAGCACACTCCGGGCACCAGCACACCTAGGTGTTGGTTGGTGTACAGAGACTGGTGTACTGTGATGTCCTGCAAAATCCCTCCTACGTTAATCCAAGTGCGTCGAGTCTGGGAGAAACGCAAATCCTTTGGTAGGATTTATAACTAATCCTATGGCATTCATTGTGAACAAGTGTTTCTTGTACCAAAAGTGGATTGTGTACAACACTGTGTGTGTGCGCTCACTTAGTTGTGGTTGCAGGGGTCGAGTCATAGCTCCTGGCCCCTCCTCTTCACTGGTCGCTACTGGGTTACTCTCCCAGAACCATGAGCTTTATCATACCTCTGCTTAAAGCTATGTATGGATCCTGCCTCCACTACATCGTTTCCCAAACTATTCCACTTCCTGACTACTCTCTGACTTACGATTTTGGCTTAAATAGCAACACACTTCTTGCCGATTAAAGCAAGCGAAAATTTGTGTATGCAATAATTTCGCAAAAATCATTCTGAACTTAATGAAAAAAAATATTTCATTGTTTGTTTATTATTAAATTATTGTAAACTTGTCTAAAATACATTTAGTTGGATTAGGCTAAATTAAATTTCGCTGTTATAATAAGGTCAGGTAAGTTTTCTAAGGTTCTTTTGGTACAAAATTATTAATTTTTACATTAACATAAATGAAAAAATATATCTTTAAACTTATGAGAGAAATTTTTAGAAAGAACTTCATTTTAAACGAGTTCTTGATAATTAACCAATTTTACTTATTCGACACACACACACACACACACACACACACACACACACACACACACACACACACACACACACACACACACACACACACACACACACACACTCACACACACACACACACACATATGTATATATATATTATAATGGGTAGTGCCTTGGACTGACACTCAAAGGACGCGGGTTCGATCCCGGAGTGGGTAGAGACGTGGGCACGTTTCCGTTTCACATAGTACCTGGATGTTAGGCACCTTACACCAGTCGTCCAGGCTCTCTCCCTCCACACGACCACCACATTACAACACTACGACGTCCTCCACATGACCACCACCACATGACCTCGTAACGTCCACCACCACCACCCCGAGAACTACATGACCTCTACAGACAACCATCATGACCACACAATCTCTGTACGACGACCACCATTATCACCACCACACGACCTCCACCACTATCATCTCCCTTGCCGCCCCTACCTCTTCATCACTTCCACCATCACAGCAGGTGCCTTATGGATGTGTGAGGTGAGTGTGCTAGCGATCAAGCTGTGGGACAACTACCACCATCACCACGACTACAACCATCACCACGACTACAATCTCACCAGCGACTCACCACGACTGTACAACCACCACCACGACTACAAACATCACCATCACCACCACTACAATCATCACCACGACCACAACCATCACCATCACCACGACCACAACCATCACCATCACCACGACTATAACCATCACCATCACCACGACTATAACCATCACCACCACCACGACTATAACCATCACCACGACTACAATCACCACCACGACTACAATCATCACCACGACTACAATCATCACCACGACTACAATCATCACCACCACCACGACTACAACCACCACCACGACTACAACCACCACCACGACTACAACCATCACCATCACCACTACAACCACCACCACGACTACAAACATCACCATCACCACCACTACAATCATCACCACGACCACAACCATCACCATCACCACGACCACAACCATCACCATCACCACGACTATAACCATCACCATCACCACGACTATAACCATCACCACCACCACGACTATAACCATCACCACCACCATGACTACAACCATCATCACCACGACTACAACCATCACCACCACCACGACTACAACCGTCACCATCACCACGACTACAACCATCATCACCACGACTACAACCATCACCACCACGACTACAACCATCATCACCACCACGACTGCAACCATCACCACCACCACGACTACAACCATCATCACGACTACAACCATCACCATCACGACTACAACCATCACCATCACGACTACAACCATCACCATCACGACTACAACCATCACCATCACGACTACAACCATCACCATCACGACTACAACCATCACCATCACGACTACAACCATCACCACCACAACTACAACCATCACCACGACTACAACCATCACCATCACCACGACTACAACCATCACCACCACGACTACAACCATCACCATCACTACAACCATCACCATCACGACTACAACCATCACCACGACTACAACCATCAGCACCACCACGACTACAACCATCAGCACCACCACGACTACAACCATCAGCACCACCACGACTACAACCATCAGCACCACCACGACTGCAACCATCAGCACCACCACGACTACAATCATCACCACCACGACTACAACCATCACCACGACTACAACCATCACCACCACCACAACTACAACCATCACCACCACCACAACTACAACCATCACCACCACAACTACAACCATCACCACCACGACTACAACCATCACCACCACAACTACAACCATCACCACGACTACAACCATCAATACGACTACAATTATCGCCACCACGACTACAACCATCATCACCACCACGACTACAACCATCACCACCACCACCACGACTACAGCCATCACCACCACCTCCACGACTACAACCATCACCTCCACGACTACAACCATCACCTCCACGACTACAACCATCACCACCACCACGACTACAACCATCACCACCACAACTACAATCACCACGACTACAATTATCACCACGACTACACCCATCACCACGACTACAACCATTACCACCACCACGACTACAACCATCACCACCACCACGACTACAATCACCACCTCCACGACTACAACCATTACCACCACCACGACTACAATTATCACCTCCACGACTACAACCATCACCACCACGACTACAACCATCACCACCACGACTACAATCGTCACCACGACTAAAACCGTCACCACCACCACGACTACAACCATCACCACCACGACTACAACCATCACCACCACGGCTACAACCACCACCACGACTACAACCATCACCACCACGACTACAACCATCACGGCTACAACCACCACCACGACTACAACCACCACCACGACTACACCCACCACCACTACTACTATAACCATCGCCACCACCACGACTACAGCCATCACCACCACCACGACTACAACCATCAGCACCACCACGATTACAACCATCAGCACCACCACGATTACAACCATTAGCACCACCACGATTACAACCATCAGCACCACCACGATTACAACCATCAGCACCACCACGATTTCAACCATCAGCACCACCACGATTACAACCATCACCACCACCACAACTACAACCATCACCACCACCACGACTACAACCATCACCACCACTACTGCTATAGCCATCACCACTATCAGCACCTCCATGACCCCCTTCCCCCGTTCCCCAGCACTAGGAGGATGGCAGTGGAGCATGCCAAGTGTTGAGGGACTGGAGTAGAGTGCCAGACGGTGATCAGTTCGGATGCCAATGTTGTTCTTATTGCGTGTGGTGAGTAAAACCTGACTCATGTGAGTAAGGAAAGCTGGAGGAATACACTTCTTGTGACTCAGTCCTCAGAGAGAGAGAGAGAGAGAGAGAGAGAGAGAGAGAGAGATTGTGATTTCATTGATATATAGAGTACTCGTGAAGGCTGATACACCAAACAGGATGAGGTCGAAACTAGTCTCTGAGGCTCCACGACCACGAATGTCCTGCATCAGGATAACAGGTTCAGTACTGCTGGGCGAGTGGTGTTTAAGGATGGTGGTCCAGTGGATAGTGATGCGTAGGTTGTTCAGTTCACACAGGGCTGAGCATAGGAACGCAGGATCGAGTCCTGGCCAAGCCGCAGTTCTGTTAATAAGATGTTTATATATATATATATATATATATATATATATATATATATATATATATATATATATATATATATATATATATATATATATATACACATTCCTCACTGTAATTATGGGAGAAACTGTTAGAGGAACGACGTTTCACTCTGTGTAGAGTTTTATCACGTTTCTCTCAGTTTGGAGCTTGATCATAGTTCACATTGTAGAGTTTTACTGAATCATCTTTCACTCTACATTTCTTTTGCGATACAAAAACAGTTTGCTTGTTTGACATAGAGCGTAACAAACTCTGTGCAAACACAAACAACACGTCGTGTGTTTGCTCTCTCCACCATTGGTAAAATTTTGTTTCCGTGGATTTGTCTATACACATTTTGCTCCGATTTATATGAAATTGTTCATGTATCGCGGGCGTGAAATTCAGAAATTAAAGAGAGGTTATGGGGGTAATAGTAGGTTAATAAAGGGGAATTTTTGTAATAGTTCTTCCTGCCTTGTTAGTATGTCAGGGGAATAACTCGGCTGAGTTAATCCACACAATAAATCCCCTTGAATATTCTGAATAAATCCCATTGAGTGAATCTCGTGAATAAATCCTCCATGAAAGAATCTTCTTGTATTCCTCTTTCACCTTGCATTCCTCGACCACTTCATTGTATTCTTCTTCTACCACCTTGTATTCCTCTTCCACCACCTTGTATTCCACTTCCACCACTTTGTATTTTCCACTTCCACCACCTTGTATTCCTCTTCCACTACCTTGTATTCATCTCCCACTTCCTTGTATTCCACTTCCACCACCTTGTATTCCACTTCCACCACCTTGTATTCCTCTTCCACCACCTTGTATTCCTCTTCCACCTTGTATTCCTCTTCCACCACCTTGTATTCCTCTTCCACCTTGTATTCCTCTCCCACCACCTTGCATTCCTGTTCCACCATATAGTATTCTTCTTCCACTACCTTGTATTCCTCTTCCACTACCTTGTATTCCTCTTCCACTACCTTGTATTCCTCTTCCACAACCTTGTATTCCTCTCCCACCACCTTGCATTCCTCTTCCACCATCTTGTATTCTTCTCCCACCACCTTGCATTCCTCTTCCACCTTGTATTCCTCTTCCACAACCTTGTATTCCTCTTCCACTACCTTGTATTCCTCTTCCAACATCTTGTATTCCTCTCCCACCACCTTGCATTCCTCTTCCACTACCTTGTATTCCTCTTCCACTACCTTGTATTCCTCTTCCACTACCTTGTATTCCTCTTCCACCACCTTGTATTCCTCTTCCACTACTTTGTATTCTTCTTCCACCACCTTGTATTCCTCTTCCACCATCTTATATTCCTCTTCCACCATCTTATATTCCTCTTCCACTACCTTGTATTCCTCTTCCACCACCTTGTATTCCTCTTCCACCACCTTGTATTCCTCTTCCACCATCTTATATTCCTCTTCCACCACCTTGTATTCCTCTTCCACCATCTTTTATTCCTCTTCCACCATCTTATATTCCTCTTCCACCATCTTATATTCCTCTTCCACCATCTTATATTCCTCTTCCACCATCTTATATTCCTCTTCCACCATCTTATATTCCTCTTCCACCATCTTATATTCCTCTTCCACCACCTTGTATTCTTCTTCCACCACCTTGTATTCCTATTCCACCACCTTGTATTCCTCTTCCACCACCTTGTATTCCTCTCCCACCACCTTGCATTCCTGTTCCACCATCTAGTATTCTTCCACTACCTTGTATTCCTCTTCCACTACCTTGTATTCCTCTTCCACTACCTTGTATTCCTCTTCCACAACCTTGTATTCCTCTCCCACCACCTTGCATTCCTCTTCCACCATCTTGTATTCTTCTTCCACCACCTTGTATTCCTCTTCCACCTTGTATTCCTCTTCCACAACCTTGTATTCCTCTTCCACTACCTTGTATTCCTCTTCCACCATCTTGTATTCTTCTTCCACCACCATGTATTCCTCTTCCACCTTGTATTCCTCTCCCACCACCTTGCATTCCTCTTCCACTACCTTGTATTCCTCTTCCACTACCTTGTATTCTTCTTCCACCACCTTGTATTCCTCTTCCATTACTTGGTATTCTTCTTCCACCACCTTGTATTCCTCTTCCACCATCTTATATTCCTCTTCCACCACCTTGTATTCCTCTTCCACCATCTTTTATTCCTCTTCCACCATCTTATATTCCTGTTCCACCACCTTGTATTCCTCTTCCACCGCCTTGTATTCCTCTTCCACCACCTTGTATTCCTCTTCCACTACCTTGTATTCTTCTTCCACCACCTTGTATTCCTCTTCCACCATCTTATATTCCTCTTCCACCACCTTGTATTCCTCTTCCACCATCTTTTATTCCTCTTCCACCATCTTATATTCCTCTTCCACCACCTTGTATTCCTCTTCCACCGCCTTGTATTCCTCTTCCACCACCTAGTATTCCTCTTCCACTACCTTGTATTCTTCTTCAACCGCCTTGTATTCCTCTTCCACCATCTTATATTCCTCTTCCACCATCTTGTATTCCTCTTTCACCACCTTGTATTCCTCTTCCACCACCTTGTATTCCTCTTCCACCATCTTATATTCCTCTTCCACCATCTTGTATTCCTCTTCCACCATCTTATATTCCTCTTCCACCATCTTGTATTCCTCTTTCACCACCTTGTATTCCTCTTCCACCACCTTGTATTCCTCTTCCACCACCTTGTATTCCTCTTCCACCATCTTATATTCCTCTTCCACTTTGTATTCCTCTTCCACAACCTTGTATTCCTCTTCCACCACCTTGTATTCCTCTTCCAGTACCTTGTATTCCTCTTCCACCACCTTGTATTCCTCTTAGACTACCTTGTATTCCTCTTCCACCATCTTATATTCCTCTTCCACCATCTTGTATTCCTCTTCCACCATCTTGTTTTCCTCTTCCACCATTTTATATTCCTCTTCCACCATCTTATATTCCTCTTCCACTACCTTGTATTCATCTTCCACCACCTTGTATTCCTCTTCCACCATCTTATATTCCTCTTCCTCCACCTTGTATTCCTCTTCCACCACCTTGTATTCCTCTTCCACCATCTTATATTCCTCTTCCACTTTGTATTCCTCTTCCACAACCTTGTATTCCTCTTCCACAACCTTGTATTCCTCTTCCACCATCTTATATTCCTCTTCCACTTTGTATTCATCTTCCACAACCTTGTATTCCTCTTCCACAACCTTGTATTCCTCTTCCACCACCTTGTATTCCTCTTCCACCACCTTGTATTCCTCTTCCAGTACCTTGTATTCTTCTTCCACCACCTTGTATTCCTCTTCCATCTTAAATTCCTCTTCCACCACCTTGTATTCCTCTTCCACCACCTTGTATTCCTCTTCCACCACCTTGTATTCCTCTTCCAGTACCTTGTATTCTTCTTCAACCGCCTTGTATTCCTCTTCCACCATCTTATATTCCTCTTCCACCATCTTGTATTCCTCTTTCACCACCTTGTATTCCTCTTCCACCACCTTGTATTCCTCTTCCACCATCTTATATTCCTCTTCCACCATCTTGTATTCCTCTTCCACCATCTTATATTCCTCTTCCACCATCTTGTATTCCTCTTTCACCACCTTGTATTCCTCTTCCACCACCTTGTATTCCTCTTCCACCACCTTGTATTCCTCTTCCACCATCTTATATTCCTCTTCCACTTTGTATTCCTCTTCCACAACCTTGTATTCCTCTTCCACCACCTTGTATTCCTCTTCAACCACCTTGTATTCCTCTTCCAGTACCTTGTATTCCTCTTCCACCACCTTGTATTCCTCTTCCAGTACCTTGTATTCCTCTTCCACTACCTTTTATTCCTCTTCCACCATCTTATATTCCTCTTCCACCATCTTGTATTAGTCTTCCACCATCTTGTTTTCCTCTTCCACCATTTTATATTCCTCTTCCACCATCTTATATTCCTCTTCCACTACCTTGTATTCATCTTCCACCACCTTGTATTCCTCTTCCACCATCTTATATTCCTCTTCCACCACCTTGTATTCCTCTTCCACCACCTTGTATTCCTCTTCCACCATCTTATATTCCTCTTCCACTTTGTATTCCTCTTCCACAACCTTGTATTCCTCTTCCACAACCTTGTATTCCTCTTCCACCATCTTATATTCCTCTTCCACTTTGTATTCCTCTTCCACAACCTTGTATTCCTCTTCCACAACCTTGTATTCCTCTTCCAGTACCTTGTATTCTTCTTCCACCACCTTGTATTCCTCTTCCACCATCTTAAATTCCTCTTCCACCACCTTGTATTCCTCTTCCACCACCTTGTATTCCTCTTCCACCACCTTGTATTCCTCTTCCAGTACCTTGTATTCTTCTTCCACCACCTTGTATTCCTCTTCCACCATCTTATATTCCTTTTCCACCACCTTGTATTCCTCTTCCACTACCTTGTATTCCTCTTCCACCATCTTATATTCCTCTTCCACCATCTTGTATTCCTCTTCCACCATCTTGTTTTCCTCTTCCACCATTTTATATTCCTCTTCCACCATCTTATATTCCTCTTCCACTACCTTGTATTCCTCTTCCACCATCTTGTTTTCCTCTTCCACCATTTTATATTCCTCTTCCACCATCTTATATTCCTCTTCCACTACCTTGTATTCCTCTTCCACCACCTTGTATTCCTCTTCCACCATCTTATATTCCTCTTCCACCAAGTTGTATTCCTCTTCCACCATCTTATATTCCTCTTCCACCACCTTGTATTCCTCTTTCACTATCTTGTATTCCTCTTCCACTACCTTGTATTCCTCTTTCACTATCTTGTATTCCTCTTCCACTACCTTGTATTCCTCTTTCACTATCTTGTATTCCTCTTCCACTACCTTGTATTCCTCTTCCACCATCTTATATTCCTCTTCCACCACCTTGTATTCCTCTTCCACCATCTTATATTCCTCTTCCACCACTTTGTATTCCTCTTCCACCATCTTATATTCCTCTTCCACCACCTTGTATTCCTCTTCCACTACCTTGTATTCCTCTTCCACCATCTTATATTCCTCTTCCACCACCTTGTATTCCTCTTCCATCATCTTATATTCCTCTTCCACCACCTTGTATTCCTCTTCCACCACCTTGTATTCCTCTTCCACCACCTTGTATTCCTCTTCCACTACCTTGTATTCCTCTTCCACCACCTTGTATTCCTCTTCCACCACCTTGTATTCCTCTTCCACCACCTTGTATTCCTCTTCCACCACCTTGTATTCCTCTTCCACCATCTTATATTCCTCTTCCACCACCTTGTATTCCTCTTCCACCACCTTGTATTCCTCTTCCACCACCTTGTATTCCTCTTCCACCACCTTGTATTCCTCTTCCACCACCTTGTATTCCTCTTCCACTACCTTGTATTCCTCTTCCACCACTTTGTATTCCTCTTCCACCATCTTATATTCCTCTTCCACCACCTTGTATTCCTCTTCCACACCTTGTATTCCTCTTCCACCATCTTGTATTCCTCTTCCACCACCTTGTATTCCTCTTCCACCACCTTGTATTCCTCTTCCACCACCTTGTATTCCTCTTCCACCACCTTGTATTCCTCTTCCACCACCTTGTATTCCTCTTCCACCACCTTGTATTCCTCTTCCACCACCTTGTATTCCTCTTCCACCTTGTATTCCTCTTCCACTACCTTGTATTACTCTTCCACCACCTTGTATTCCTCTTCCACCACCTTGTATTCCTCTTCCACCACCTTGTATTCCTCTTCCACCACCTTGTATTCCTCTTCCACCACCTTGTATTCCTCTTCCACTACCTTGTATTCCTCTTCCACCATCTTGTATTCCTCTTCCACCTTGTATTCCTCTTCCACTACCTTGTATTCCTCTTCCACCACCTTGTATTCCTCTTCCACCTTGTATTACTCTTCCACCACCTTGTATTACTCTTCCACCACCTTGTATTCCTCTTCCACCACCTTGTATTACTCTTCCACCACCTTGTATTCCTCTTCCACCACCTTGTATTCCTCTTCCACCACCTTGTATTCCTCTTCCACCACCTTGTATTCCTCTTCCACCACCTTGTATTACTCTTCCACCACCTTGTATTCCTCTTCCACCACCTTGTATTCCTCTTCCACCACCTTGTATTCCTCTTCCACCACCTTGTATTCCTCTTCCACCACCTTGTATTCCTCTTCCACTACCTTGTATTCCTCTTCCACCTTGTATTCCTCTTCCACTACCTTGTATTCCTCTTCCACCACCTTGTATTCTTGTATTACTCTTCCACCACCTTGTATTCCTCTTCCACCACCTTGTATTCCTCTTCCACTTGTATTACTCTTCCACCACCTTGTATTCCTCTTCCACCACCTTGTATTCCTCTTCCACCACCTTGTATTCCTCTTCCACTACCTTGTATTCCTCTTCCACCACCTTGTATTCCTCTTCCACCACCTTGTATTCCTCTTCCACCACCTTGTATTCCTCTTCCACCACCTTGTATTCCTCTTCCACCACCATGTATTCCTCTTCCACTACCTTGTATTCCTCTTCCACCACCTTGTATTCCTCTTCCACTACCTTGTATTCTCTCCCGCTTCATTCTTGCTATGGTCGTTATATTCAGCTTGACTATCATTGACTGTCACACACACAGATACACACACACACACACACACACACACACAGACACACACACAGACACACAGACACACACACAGACACACAACACACACAACACAGACACACAACACACACCACACAACACACACCACACAACACACACCACACAACACACACCACACAACACACACCACACACACACACACACGCACACACACACATATACACACACACACACACACACACACACACACACACCACACACCACACACCACACACACCACACAACACACAACACACACACCACACAACACACAACACACACACACACACAGATAATACAAGATAGTTCTTAATCTAGAAAAGAGTAGATAGTTCTCAGCAGATAGCCTCGTTGTGGACTACCGTCCCTCGACCCTCAGAGAGAGGGAGAGAGAGAGAGAGAGAGAGAGAAAAAGGAAATTAGCAAAGAAATACAAAATCTTTTTATGCCTGGAGGAAGTTTCCACGGGGGTCAGCGCCCCCGTGGCCTTGTCTCAGATTACGCCTGGTGAGTCAAGGCCTGATTAACCAGGTTGTTACTGATGGCTGCACTCAGTCCAACGTACAAACATAGCACGGCTGATCAGGAACTGGTTCGACTCCGTGGGGGACGGGATGAACTAAGGGAGGCTGGGTTATATCACACTTCTCAGATCTCCCTTACCTCCCCTAACTAGCTCCTTACAACCTCCCCCTTCTAGTCCATAACTCCCCCTTCTTCCCCTCCACCGCCACCTACACCAGTGCACCTACACCAGTGCACCTACACCAGTGCACCTACAGCTTATCTTCACCTCTTCCCATTTTTGCCTGTACCTTCCATTTTCTATCGCCCATATTTGTCTTCTGTTTTTGTATTCTCCCATTTCTGTCTTCCATTTTTATCTTCACCACCCATTTTTATATTCTCCCATTTCTTCTCTCTTCCATTTCTGTCTTCTCTCCATCCCATTTCTGTCTTCTCCTCTTTCTTCCATTTCTGTATTCTCCTCTTTCTTCCATTTCTGTATTCTCCTCTTTCTTCCATTTCTGTCTTCTCTTCCTCCCATTTCTGTCTTCTCTTATTCCCATTTCTGTCTCCTCTTCCTTCAATTTGTCTTCTCTTCCTACCATTTCCGCCTTTTCCTCCCTAAATCCCCCTCCTCACTCTCCAAGTCTTCATTCCTCGCCTCCCGAACTTTTGATTCTTAGAGTTGAGGGAAGGAAGGAAGGGAGAGGGGAGGGAGAGGGAAGAGGTCGCGTGTGACAGGTTGCCGCATACTTGCGCTGTATTAGCCGGGCGCGTCGCTCAGAGAGAGAGAAAAACAGTTCCTTTTCCGCGAGAGGAAGTATTTTTTTGTTTGTTTTGAGGTGGGAGGGGAGGGGTGGGGGTCAGGATGAGGGGGTTGCAAGATCCTCGGGGTTTTTAATTTTTTTCTTCCTTCCTTTCTCCTCCTGAACACGTAAGATGATAAATCTTTGATTAACCTGTAAGATGACAGGTAAATCGTTGTCTCATGAACCTGTAAGATGACAGGTAAATCATTGTCTCATGAACCTGTAAGATGACAGGTAAATCTTTGTCTCATAAACCTGTAAGATGACAGGTAAATCTGTCTCATAAACCTGTAAGATGACAGGTAAATCTGTCTCATAAACCTGGAAGATGACAGGTAAATCTTTGTCTCATGAACCTGTAAGATGACGGGTAAATCTTTGTCTCATAAACCTGGAAGATGACAGGTAAATCTTTGTCTCATGAACCTGTAAGATGACAGGTAAATCTTTGTCTCATGAACCTGTAAGACGACAGGTAAATCTTTGTCTCATGAACCTGTAAGATGACAGGTAAATCGTTGTCTCATGAACCTGTAAGATGACAGGTAAATCTTTGTCTCATAAACCTGTAAGATGACAGGTAAATCTTTGTCTCATGAACCTGTAAGATGACAGGTAAATCTTTGTCTCATGAACCTGTAAGATGACAGGTAAATCTTTGTCTCATAAACCTGTAAGATGACAGGTAAATTTTTGTCTCATGAACCTGTAAGATGACAGGTAAATCTTTGTCTCAAACCTGTAAGATGACAGGTAAATCATTGTCTCATGAACCTGTAAGATGACAGGTAAATCTTTGTCTCCTGAACCTGTAAGATGACAGGTAAATCTTTGTCTCATGAACCTGTAAGATGACAGGTAAATCTTTGTCTCATGAACCTGTAAGATGACAGGTAAATCATTCTCTCATGAACCTGTAAGATGACAGGTAAATGTTTGTCTCAAACCTGTAAGATGACAGGTAAATCATTGTCTCATGAACCTGTAAGATGACAGGTAAATCATTCTCTCATGAACCTGTAAAATGACAGGTAAATCTGTCTCATAAATCTGTAAGATGACAGGTAAATGTTTGTCTCATAAACCTGTAAGATGACAGGTAAATCTTTGTCTCATAAACCTGTAAGATGACAGGTAAATCTTTGTCTCATAAACCTGGAAGATGACAGGTAAATCTTTGTCTCATAAACCTGGAAGATGACAGGTAAATCTTTGTCTCATAAACCTGTAAGATGACAGGTAAATCTTTGTCTCATAAACATGTAAGATGACAGGTAAGTCTTACAAACTTCTCGTTACATGCACTATACACACATCTTTACTTTCCCACGTGTTTCTTAATCCTGTAATATTTCCCTTCCTACCTAGGAGGCCTGGTCTGAGACCGAGCCCTGGGGAAGATAATACCCAGGACAACTAACACTTTCCAACCTAGGAGGCCTGGTCTGAGACCGAGCCCTGGGGAAGATAATACCCAGGACCACTAATAGATAACAAATATGTCGGGACGACGCAGAGTTCACTGACTCGTATAAGAGTGGGTGAAGTCAAGGGTTTAAGAGATTTACACCTCTCAGTGTATACTCCCTTGTGTTCAGGTTTATCTTCACTAGACTTTCTTGTAGACTAAGGTACTGACCATGTACTTCCAGGCTGAGGGACTGGTTACCACATAAGCTGTCTTTGTGTATCATTTCTGTAATGGACTGATAGAGCCACTGGTTGGCGAAACCTCTTCAAATAACGCAGAAATGCTTCTGCGTCACACCCAACACCCTTCACCCACTGCCCTACCAGTCAGCATTATGAACGACACAGTAATGTTGTTAGGCGAGGACAGGAGCTGTGACTCGACCCAGCAAGTACAGGTAGGCGAGTACTTCCCCATCAACGTCAACACTGCAAAGTCCAGTGTCACTCAACACAAGGATAATTATATTTCAACACTTTAGTGTCAGGGAGACAATCTCTCAACCTGAATTATCTCTCGCATTTTTGGATAGTGAGAAAAAAGAAGAGAACTTAGAGTTATGTCTCACGAGGTAGAAGGAATAATGAGGGAAGGGAGAGAGTGATACACGAGGGACATAGGAGAAATGAAATGATAAATCACACGAGGAAGGGGGACTTGGGTGTTAGCACTGAGGGAGTGCATTCTGGAAACTGCACTGAGGGAGTGCTTGCTGGAAGCTGCACTGAGGGAGCGCTTGCTGGAAGCTGCACTGAGGGAGCGCTTGCTGGAAGCTACACTGAGGGAGTGCTTGCTGGAAGCTGCACTGAGGGAGTGCTTGCTGGAAGCTGCACTGAGGGGGTGCTTGCTGGAAGCTGCACTGAGGGAGTGCTTGCTGGAAGCTGCACTGAGGGAGTGCTTGCTGGAAGCTGCACTGAGGGAGCGCTTGCTGGAAGCTGCACTGAGGGAGCGCTTGCTGGAAGCTACACTGAGGGAGTGCTTGCTGGAAGCTGCACTGAGGGAGCGCTTGCTGGAAGCTGCACTGAGGGAGTGCTTGCTGGAAGCTGCACTGAGGGAGTGCTTGCTGGAAGCTACACTGAGGGAGTGCTTGCTGGAAGCTGCACTGAGGGAGCGCTTTCTGGAAGCTGCACTGAGGGAGCGCTTTCTGGAAGCTGCACTGAGGGAGCGCTTTCTGGAAGCTGCACTGAGGGAGTGCTTGCTGGAAGCTGCACTGAGGGAGTGCTTGCTGGAAGCTGCACTGAGGGAGTGCTTGCTGGAAGCTACACTGAGGGAGTGCTTGTTGGAAGCTGCACTGAGGGAGTGCTTGTTGGAAGCTGCACTGAGGGAGTGCTTGTTGGAAGCTGCACTGAGGGAGTGCTTGCTGGAAGCTGCACTGAGGGAGTGCTTGCTGGAAGCTGCACTGAGGGAGTGCTTGCTGGAAGCTGCACTGAGGGGGTGCTTGCTGGAAGCTGCACTGAGGGAGTGCTTGCTGGAAGCTGCACTGAGGGAGTGCTTGCTGGAAGCTGCACTGAGGGAGTGCTTGCTGGAAGCTACACTGAGGGAGTGCTTGCTGGAAGCTGCACTGAGGGAGTGCTTGCTGGAAGCTGCACTGAGGGAGTGCTTGCTGGAAGCTGCACTGAGGGAGTGCTTGCTGGAAGCTGCACTGAGGGAGTGCTTGCTGGAAGCTGCACTGAGGGAGTGCTTGCTGGAAGCTGCACTGAGTGCTTGCTGGAAGCTGCACTGAGGGAGTGCTTGCTGGAAGCTGCACTGAGTGCTTGCTGGAAGCTGCACTGAGGGAGTGCTTGCTGGAAGCTGCACTGAGTGCTTGCTGGAAGCTGCACTGAGGGAGTGCTTGCTGGAAGCTACACTGAGGGAGTGCTTGCTGGAAGCTACACTGAGGGAGTGCTTGCTGGAAGCTACACTGAGGGAGTGCTTGCTGGAAGCTGCACTGAGGGAGTGCTTGCTGGAAGCTGCACTGAGGGAGTGCTTGCTGGAAGCTGCACTGAGGGAGTGCTTGCTGGAAGCTACACTGAGGGAGTGCTTGCTGGAAGCTACACTGAGGGAGTGCTTGCTGGAAGCTGCACTGAGGGAGTGCTTGCTGGAAGCTACACTGAGGGAGTGCTTGCTGGAAGCTACACTGAGGGAGTGCTTGCTGGAAGCTGCACTGAGGGAGTGCTTGCTGGAAGCTACACTGAGGGAGTGCTTGCTGGAAGCTACACTGAGGGAGTGCTTGCTGGAAGCTGCACTGAGGGAGTGCTTGCTGGAAGCTGCACTGAGGGAGTGCTTGCTGGAAGCTGCACTGAGGGAGTGCTTGCTGGAAGCTGCACTGAGGGAGTGCTTGCTGGAAGCTACACTGAGGGAGTGCTTGCTGGAAGCTACACTGAGGGAGTGCTTGCTGGAAGCTGCACTGAGGGAGTGCTTGCTGGAAGCTGCACTGAGGGAGTGCTTGCTGGAAGCTGACACTGCGAACAAATTTGTGAATATCGCAAAATATTTGACAAGGGGGATATCGTGCGGCCATCAGCAAGAGCCTGGTTGATCAGGCCTTGATCTACCAGGTCTGGGATGGGTCTGGGCCGCAGGAAAGTTGACCCTTGCAAGTATACTTAGTATCCTTCAGGTGCAAAAGGCAGGAATTGGCACAAGCATTTTATCAGCCAGACTGTGTGGGGGTCTGCTGGCCGCTAGCAACAACAGGCTGGACGATCCAAACGTAAAGAAGGAAGCCTAACTTCAGGCCGTGCAGCAAGGGTAGAACCCTTGAACCTGGCCACGGGTATATCACAGGTAAACGGAAGAAGGCAAGACATCACAAATGTTCTCAACACAGATGAAAGTATGTAAATATTATGCTCGGGTAATGTGCAGATATGAGACAAAAATGTCATTACCTTGTCCAAAGAAATGCTTCAGCATCGTAATAAAGGGAAAATGTCGCTTTGAAGAAAGATGTAATTTGTAGCATCATGAAATGTGCAAAAACTCACTAGAAGAAAGAATATATTATGACCTAGACTCTGTCCTTCTGTCTTCTGATGAGCGACACTGGAAGATACAGTCATGCGCACTCTGTGGAGTAAAGGTAGACAGAGAGAGAGAGAGAGAGAGAGAGAGAGAGAGAGAGCAGTCACAGACTGAGAGCAAGGTATGTTAACTAGAAAAAAAGGTTGCTTTTACTGCAGTTAGTGCAGACGATATCAGAAACACTGCTGGGACAAGTATGTGAGTCTTTATAAGAGGAAAGTGAACAGGGACCTCCTCCAGGTGCCAGATGAACCAGGCTGTGATGGATATGTAGGGCAGCGAGCCTCCATCAGCAACAGCTTGGTTGACCAGGCAAGCACCAGAGGAGCCTGGCCCATGGCCGGGCTCCGGGAGTAGAAAGACTCGGAACTCGTCAAAGATATATTTAAGGTATTCACAAATACGACTGTGACTCCACTCTGGGTTGCCTTGATGCACCCAGTAGTACGAGTGGCAGGTAAACTAGTCTTACCGTCTCACCTTTGTAATTGGTCACAGGTAGAAATAGTAATGGTAGGTGTACCAGTAATAGTAAAGAAATAGTCAGGTAATTGCAACAAGTCATAAGGTAAAACAAAAATAGTTTTGTTCAAGTTTTGAACATTATCAGTTTTTCTTCTCACCAGCAACTTGGTAAATCTTCCTGTTGTTGTTGTTGTTGTTGTTGTTGTTGTTGTTGTTGTTGTTGTTGTTGTTGTTGTTGTTGTTGTTGTTGTTGTTGTTGTTGTTGTTGTTGTTGTTGTTGTTGTTGTTGTTGTTGTTGTTGTTGTTGTTGTTGTTGTTGTTGTTGTTGTTGTTGTTGTTGTTGTTGTTGTTGTTGTTGTTGTTGTTGTTGTTGTTGTTGTTGTTGTTGTTGTTGTTGTTGTTGTCGTCTGAGAAACACCTCTGTATGACTGTGTATTAGGCACACCACTCACACAGGAGCATCACACACACACACCACTCACACAGGAGCATCACACACACACTACTCACACAGGGGCATCACATACACACCACTCACATAGGGGCATCACATACGCACCACTCACATAGGGGCATCATATACACACCACTCACACAGGGGCATCACACACCACTCACGCAGGGGCATCACACACACCACTCACACAGGGGCATCACACACACATACCACTCACACAGGGGCAACACACACACACACCACTCACACAGGGGCATCACACACACACACACACACACCACTCAGGGGCATCACATACACACCACTCACACAGGGGCATCACACAAACCACTCACACAGGGGCATCACACACAAACCACTCACACAGGGGCATCACACACAAACCAATCACACAGGGGCATCACACACAAACCACTCACACAGGGGCATCACACACACACCACTCACACAGGGGCATCACACACACACCATTCACACAGGGGCATCACACACACCTCACTCACACAGGGGCATCACACACACCCCACTCACACAGGGGCATCACACACACCCCACTCACACAGGGGCATCACACACACCCCACTCACACAGGGGCATCACACACACCCCACTCACACAGGGGCATCACACACACCCCACTCACACAGGGGCATCACACACACCCCACTCACACAGGGGCATCACACACACCCCACTCACACAGGGGCATCACACACACCCCACTCACACAGGGGCATCACACACACCCCACTCACACAGGGGCATCACACACACCCCACTCACACAGGGGCATCACACACACCCCACTCACACAGGGGCATCACACACACCCCACTCACACAGGGACATCACACACACACCCCACTCACACAGGGGCATCACACACACCCCACTCACACAGGGGCATCACACACACCCCACTCACACAGGGGCATCACATACACCCCACTCACACAGGGGCATCACACACACCCCACTCACACAGGGGCATCACACACACCCCACTCACACAGGGGCATCACACACACCCCACTCACACAGGGACATCACACACACCCCACTCACCTGGGCATCACACACACCACTCACACATTGGGGCATCACACACACCACTCACACATTGGGGCATCACACAGAGATAGACTTCTGCTGCCTCTCAGTGATCCTGAGACACTTGCAGTGTCTCACCAAGGGTCCAACACCTTTGACTGTCCTCTTGATCAAAGCGTTGTACTGTACAATTCCTTCCTCTTTTTCGACACCCGGACGCCTCTCTCTCCTCCCTGACAATTTCCCTTTCAATTCAGATTCCGATTTCTTCCGCGATACCAGCCTCCCGTACCCACTTTGACTTCCCATCTTCAACATACCTTCTCCTTTACATGGCTTCCCCTTTGCATTCGTCTCTGACGCAGGTGTTCCCTGAATATAATCGAAATATAATATTTATTATGCAGTAGTCGCGAACGAACGATAAAAGATGCAAAATAACCCCAGGGGAGAGTTGAATGATTTTACTCCCCCCTGTGGTTATTTTGCAATATTGATGACGTACCATTGTTAGTGCTTCGTGCCTGTGCTTCAGAGTCTTCAGGACCACGGTGCTGCTCACTTGCTCCTAGGCTGAGGGACTGATTACCTCATTTTCCACTGTCTACTGTATATGTTTCATCAGTCTTCAGATTCGATGTAAATCGTTTAGAAAATCCACTGGTTTAGGAATGAGACACTTATGCAGCATCTGGGAATCTTTATTACGGAAACGTTTCACCAGCCTGTGACTTCTTCAGTCCAGCACAGACGAACGGTGGAAGATGAGGAGTCGTTGGAGTTTATCAGTCCCTGATGGATTGAACACATCGACTCCAGGCTGAGGGACTGATCACCTCAAATTACTCATTATCCATCGTTCTGGAGGGCGAAACGTCTATACAGTACAGATACCAAGATATTGTAGATATATCTAATTCTTCACATCTACTGCTACTTAAGAGATACTCGGCCTCGGGAAAAAAATAAACGTATTACAGGGAAAAATCTACATTTATTCCAGGATTTTTTTTTTCCAGGACCTTTTTGAATATTTTCTTCCCCTGTGCCCCCCCCCTCTACGTATGTATGTAAAAATATTATGTGACACATAGGGACACATTAATGGACCAATGCACATATGGACCAGTATAATATTGGTCCAGGAAAGACCTCAAGATTATATAGTTTTATTTCAAGTTTGTTGTGGTCCAGTGATGAGTAATATCAGTATTACTCCAGCAAGAGTAATATCAGTATTACTCCAGCAAGAGTAATAGTGATATTCTTCTTTGCAATTTCATTTCTTCTGTTTCTTGTCCATCATGTCTGTATACTCCTTTTTTTCCCTCTAATATTCCTTTCTTTATATCTTCTTCTTCTCTTATTTCTCTTGCTCGATCTTTTCTTCCTTTTCTTCCTCTTTCTTCTCTTCCTTCTGCACTTCCTTCTGTCACCTCGTCCTTCTCTGCTTCTTACTCCTTCCACTTCTTGTTTCACATCTTTCCTCTCATACTTTCCTCTTCTTTCTTCTTCTATCGCCTTCCCTTCCTCTTCATCTTTCTTCTTATTTTCTTCTATTCTTCCTTCCTCTTCTTCCCTTTATTCCTTCCTCTTCACCCTTTCCTTCTCTTCTGTTTCCTCTTCTCCTTCTACGCTTCCTCTTCCTCCTTCTCTCCTCTTCCTTTTGTTTTTTTCCTCTTACTCTTCACCCCTCCTTCCTCTTCCTTCTCATCTTTCTCCTTCTCTTCTTGTTTGTCACTCTCCTCCCTCTTCCTCTTCCCCCTCCTCTTCCTCCACTTATTCCTCTTCCCCTCCTCCTCTTCCTTCTCTTCCTCTTCTTCCCCCTCCTCTCCCTCCTCTTCTTCCTCTTCCTCCTGCTCTTCCTCTTCCTCCCCCTGTTCCCTCTCCTCTTCCTCCTCTTCTCTCTCCTCTTCCTCCTCTCCCTCATCTTCCTCCTCCTCTCCCTCTTCTCCCTCTTCTTCCTCTTCCTCCTCACGCTACAATATTAAAAACAAAATTATTCGTTATACGAAAATGAAACAGCACATAAAATTTTCCATAAACTCGCTCCTGCCAGCCACTCGCGATTCGCGGAGTTCGCGCTTTTTGCGCCCCGCGATCACGCGAAATAATTTTATCGCGTTCTGCTTTTTTCTTTTCGTTTATTTTATTTTAAATTAGTGTATTGTGGTTGAATGTTGCCTAATTGTGGTTGAATGTTGCCTAATTGTGGTTGAATGTTGCCTAATTGTGATTGTTGCCTAATTGTGGTTGAATGTTGCCTAATTGTGGTTGAATGTTGCCTAATTGTGATTGAATGTTGCCTAATTGTGGTTGAATGTTGGTGAATTTTGAATAGTGATTGATCGTGGTTGATTGTGGCTGAATGGTGGTTGAATGATGGATGATTTTGGATGAATGTTGCTGTTCAATGATGTTGCTGTTGGTTGTTCCTGCTGTTGCTGTTCTTGTTTTTTTTTCGTACTGTTGCTGCTGTTCCTGCTGTGGCTGCTTTTCATTGGCGGTATTTTGCAGTCTGCCAAGACTTACTTTCATGGGGAATGATTTGTGTGCGCGGATTTGTGACCAATCCCTCTAGAATATTCCAGGTGTATATTATAATGTATCTCTCTCACCTGTGTTTCATGGAGTACGGATCAAGGGACTTCAAACATTCTCAGTAATTTATGTTCTTGACTGAACTTGTGTGAGTAGTGAAGGTTCTCTGTAATTCCACCTGTTTTGAGCTGAATTGTTAATTAAGTACAACAGTATTCCATCCTAGAGAGCACAAGTAACTTGTTGAATATCATGAGTATCAGTGGTGACACTCTTCAAATCGTAGGTGTTCCCTCATTTAGAATATTACTCAGTGTTGACGACCCCGTTCAAAGCAGGAGAAATATCAGAGCTGGAACAAATACAGGGATCGTTTACGGCTCACATTGAACCAGTAAAGCACTTAAACTACTGGGAACGTCTTCAAGTCTTGAACATGTACTCATTGGAGCGGAGGAGAGAGAGGTACATGATAATATATACCTGGAAAGTACTTGAGTTTCTGGTCCCAAATCTTGACACTGCCATGACAACATACTGGAGTGAGAGATACCTGGAGTTTACCTGGAGAGAGTTCCGGGGGTCAACGCCCCCGCGGCCCAGTCTGTGGCCAGGCCTCCTGGTGGATCAGAGCCTGATCAACCAGGCTGTTACTGCTGGCTGCACGCAAACCAACGTACGAGCCACAGCCCGGCTGTTCGGGTACCGACTTTAGGTGCTTGTCCACTGCCAGCTTGAAGACTGCCAGGGATCTGTTGGTAATCCCCCTTATGTATGCTGGGAGGCAGTTGAACAGTCTCTGGCCCCTGACACTTATTGTATGGTCTCTTAACGTGCTAGTGACACCCCTGCTTTTCATTGGGGGGATGTTGCATCGTCTGCCATGTCTTTTGCTTTCGTAGTGAGTGATTTTCATGTGCAAGTTCGGTACTAGTCCCTCTAGGATTTTCCAGGTGTATATAATCATGTATCTCTCTCGCCTGCGTTCCAGGGAATACAGGTCCAGGAACCTCTAGCGCTCCCAGTAATTGAGGTGTTTTATCTCCGTTATGCGCGCCGTGAAGGTTCTCTGTACATTTTCTAGGTCAGCAATTTCACCTGCCTTGAAAGGTGCTGTTAGTGTGCAGCAATATTCCAGCCTAGATAGAACAAGTGACCTGAAGAGTGTCATCATGGGCTTGGCATCCCTAGTTTTGAAGGTTCTCATTATCCATCCTGTCATTTTTGAGGAAGTGTAAAATAAACCCATTGAGGAGCAGGGGAGCGGTGGGGACAGTAAGGGAACACTGTATCAACATCCGGGGCCCCAGACTTTTCAACATCTTACCAGAAGATATTAGAAACACGGCTGGAACAAGTGTAGAAGCCTTCAAGAGAAAACTGGACAAGTATCTTCAGCAGGTGCCAGATCAACCAGACTGTGATGGATATGTGGGGCAGTGGGCCTCCAGCAGCAACAGCCTGGTTGACTAGGTAAGCACCAGACGAGCCTGGCCCATGGCCGGACTCCAAGAGTAGTGAAACTCTGGAAACTCTCCAAAGGTATATCAAAGGTAAGATATGATTGTCTTGGCATCTCATATTTTCAAGGTTATAGTTATCCGTCCTATCATTTTGCTTGTGGCTGTGATAATGACACTGTTGTGAACCTTGAAGGTGAGATCTTCTGACATGATCACTCCCAGGTCTCTCACATTAGTCTTACGTTTTATTGAGTGATTCAAGTTTGTTTTATATTCTCTTCCAGTCTTTATTTCCTCAGTCTTTCCATAATGTAGTAACTGAAACTTGTCCTCATTGATCATCATATTGTTGTCAGTGACCCACTGCAAGACTTTGTTTATATCACCTTGGTTTACTGTGTCCTCGGTGTTGTCAGTGACCCACTGCAAGACTTTGTTTATATCACCTTGGTGGTTTACTGTGTCCTCAGTGTTGTCAGTGACCCACTGCAAGACTGTTTACATCACCTTGGTGGTTTACTGTGTCCTCAGTGTTGTCAGTGACCCACTGCAAGACTTTGTTTATATCACCTTGGTGGTTTACTGTGTCCTCAGTGTTGTCAGTGACCCACTGCAAGACTTTGTTTACATCAGCTTGGTGGTTTACTGTGTCCTCAGTGTTGTCAGTGACCCACTGCAAGACTTTGTTTACATCACCTTGGTGGTTTACTGTGTCCTCAGTGTTGTCAGTGACCCACTGCAAGACTTTGTTTACATCACCTTGGTGGTTTACTGTGTCCTCAGTGTTGTCAGTGACCCACTGCAAGACTTTGTTTATATCACCTTGGTGGTTTACTGTGTCCTCAGTGTTGTCAGTGACCCACTGCAAGACTTTGTTTACATCACCTTGGTGGTTTACTGTGTCCTCAGTGTTGTCAGTGACCCACTGCAAGACTTTGTTTACATCACCTTGGTGGTTTACTGTGTCCTCAGTGTTGTCAGTGACCCACTGCAAGACTTTGTTTACATCACCTTGGTGGTTTACTGTGTCCTCAGTGTTGTCAGTGACCCACTGCAAGACTTTGTTTACATCAGCTTTGTAGGTTTACTGTGTCCTCAGAGGATAACACTCGTACAGATTCTAGTATCCTCAGCAAAGCATAATACAGTGCTATGATTTATGTCTCAGTTTCTGTAGGATGTGAGAATGAAGAGAACAGTGGTCAGTACTGTGTCTTATGGAACTGAGCTTCTCACTATGGCAGCTTCTGATTTCACTCTGTTCACTATTACACTCTGGGAGCTGTTTTTTAGAAAATTAAATATCTATCTGCCCACTTTACCAGTTATTTTTCCCCACTCACTTGGTAGCTATTACATCATGATAACACTGGTTGAAGGCTTCGGCAGAGTTAGTGTACACTTCCGTGCCAGAAACACGACTGGAACAAGTGTAGAAGACTTCAAGATGAAACTGGTCAAGTATCTTCACCAGGTGCCAGATCAACCAGGTTGTGGTGGATATGTGGGGCAGCGGGCCTCCAGCAGCAACAGCCTGGTTGACCAGGCAAGCACCAGACGAGCCTGGCCCATGGCCGGGCTCCGAAAGTAGCATCCAAGACTGTCATAGTGGCCAAGCAATAGAAAAAATTAACTTCCCATGTTTTTTTTATTCTGTATTACGAACCAGATAAAGAAATCTCATTTTTCTCACTGTTTACTGTAAATTTTTTGCTATTTTTAAACTACTGACTTTCAAAATTTTCCTTTCTCATTATCCTGCCATTTTATTCCTGTGACGCAATTTAGACAATCGTAAACTAACCCAGACTATCTTAAACTATCTCAGACGAAGACACACGAGACTTTTCTGTTCGTACAGATCTTCCCTGAGGAGTTTTTGCGAGTTCTTAGTTCACTGCTTATTGTTGCAAGTGTCACCTTATTCTCACACTCGTTCTTCTCACTCTCATGCTCGTTCATTTTTAACTCGAAGGTTTGTTTTTTAGCACGTTAGGTTCATTTATCTCGTGTGAGGTGTCCCCCCCCCGCCCCTGTCGTCTCCATTTTTCTCGCGAACGTTTCTGTTCCCTACAACAGTTTCCGTTTTCCCTACGAACGTTTCCGTTTTTCCGCAACAGTTAGTTTTCCCCACAGTTTGTTTTCCCAACAGCAGTTTCCGTTTTCCCCACGAACGTTTCCGTTTTTCCGCAACAGTTTTCCCCACAAGAGTTTCTGTTTTCCCCAAGAACGTTTCCGCTTCCCCCAAGAACGTTTCCGCTTCCCCACAATAGTTTATTTTCCCCACAAACGTTTTCGTTTCCCCATAAGAGTTTGTTTTCCTCCCACGCGACAGTCTTTTCGTTTTCCCACGGCAGCTTTATTTTTTACCACGGTCATCTCTGTTTTCCCACGGTGATATCCAGACTTTACGGCCATTGTTGTGCAATGCTTTCCAGTGTCTGTTACGAGCAGGAAGGTTCTCTCTGTTGCTCAGGTGTTCAACTCTGCTGTTGCACGAAATCACTCTGTTGGGACTACAACAGAGGCTGGCCAAACAGAACTGTTTTTAGGAGCGTTTGTTCGAGGCTGTGTCAGATCAGGTCAGAATGTAAACCCAGAGTTAAACAGCTGTCATTGAAAAGGGATTTGAACCGTGGTCCATGCCAGTAGCAAGGCCCAGCGCTGTACCGCAAAGTGAACGTACCATTTCCGACAGTTCCTCGGGTATAGAAGACTAGTCTCGTGTATTTTTTTTTCCGGACCGCTCAGCGCACTGGCTGTGCGTATTCTCTCTCAGCGGGACGGGTGCTATTGATCCAGCATCTCATGGCCGATGATTGTACTTTGATGGATGGGAGTGTTAAATCCTGCGAGGCGACTGCGTGTTTATGTCGCTGAGTGTGTGTGTGTGTGTGTGTGTGTGTGTGTGTGTGTGTGTGTGTGTGTGTGTGTGTGTTTGTGTGTGTGTGTGTGTGTACTCACCTAGTTGTACTCACCTAGTTGAGGTTGCGGGGGTCGAGTCCGAGCTCCTGGCCCCCGCCTCTTCACTGATCGCTACTAGGTCACTCTCCCTGAGCCGTGAGCTTTATCATACCTCTGCTTAAAGCTATGTATGGATCCTGCCTCCACTACATCGCTTCCCAAACTGTTCCACTTACTGACTACTCTGTGGCTGAAGAAATACTTCCTAACATCCCTGTGATTCATCTGTGTCTTCAACTTCCAACTGTGTCCCCTTGTTACTGTGTCCAATCTCTGGAACATCCTGTCTTTGTCTACCTTGTCAATTCCTCTCAGTATTTTGTATGTCGTTATCATGTCCCCCCTATCTCTCCTGTCCTCCAGTGTCGTCAGGTTGATTTCCCTTAACCTCTCCTCGTAGGACATACCTCTTAGCTCTGGGACTAGTCTTGTTGCAAACGTTTGCACTTTCTCTAGTTTCTTTACGTGCTTGGCTAGGTGTGGGTTCCAAACTGGTGCCGCATACTCCAATATGGGCCTAACATACACGGTGTACAGGGTCCTGAACGATTCCTTATTAAGATGTCGGAATGCTGTTCTGAGGTTTGCTAGGCGCCCATATGCTGCAGCAGTTATTTGGTTGATGTGCGCTTCAGGAGATGTGCCTGGTGTTATACTCACCCCAAGATCTTTTTCCTTGAGTGAGGTTTGTAGTCTCTGGTCCCCTAGACTGTACTCCGTCTGCAGTCTTCTTTGCCCTTCCCCAATCTTCATGACTTTGCACTTGATGGGATTGAATTCCAGGAGCCAATTGCTGGACCAGGTCTGCAGCCTGTCCAGATTCCTTTGTAGTTCTGCCTGGTCTTCGATCGAATGAATTCTTCTCATCAACTTCACGTCATCTGCAAACAGGGACACCTCAGAGTCTATTCCTTCCGTCATGTCGTTCACAAATACCAGAAACAGCACTGGTCCTAGGACTGACCCCTGTGGGACCCCGCTGGTCACAGGTGCCCACTCTGACACCTCGCCACGTACCATGACTCGCTGCTGTCTTCCTGACAAGTATTCCCTGATCTATTGTAGTGCCTTCCCTGTTATCCCTGCTTGGTCCTCCAGTTTTTGCACCAATCTCTTGTGTGGAACTGTGTCAAACGCCTTGCAGTCCAAGAATATGCAATCCACCCACCCCTCTCTTGTCTTACTGCTGTCACCATGTCATAGAACTCCAGTAGGTTTGTGAGACAGAATTTCCCGTCCCTGAAACCATGTTGGCTGCTGTTGATGAGATCATTCCTTTCTAGGTGTTCCACCACTCTTCTCCTGATAATCTTCTCCATGATTTTGCATACTATACATGTCAGTGACACTGGTCTGTAGTTTAATGCTTCATGTCTGTCTCCTTTTTTAAAGATTGGGACTACATTTGCTGTCTTCCATGCCTCAGGCAATCTCCCTGTTTCGATAGATGTATTGAATATTGTTGTTAGGGGTACACATAGCGCCTCTGCTCCCTCTCTCAATACCCATGGGGAGATGTTATCTGGCCCCATTGCCTTTGAGGTATCTAGCTCACTCAGAAGCCTCTTCACTTCTTTCTCGGTTGTGTGTGTGTGTGTGTGTGTGTATACACCTATTTGTACTCACCTGTTTATGGTTTCAGGGGATCGACTCATAGCTCCTGGCCCCGCCTCTTCACTGGTCGGTACTAGGGCCTCCCTGCTCCATGAGCTTATCATACCTCGTTTTAAAACTATGTATGGTTCCTGCCTCCACTACGTCGCTTGCGAGACAATTCCACTTCCTGACAACTCTGACGAAAGAAATACTTTCTAACGTCCCTTTGAATCATCTGAGTCTTCAGTTTCCAATTGTGACCCATTGTTGTTGTGTCCCATATCTGGAACATCCTGTCTCTGTCTACCTTGTCAATTCCTCGCAGTATTTTGTATGTTATCATGTCTTCCCTGACCCTCTCCTCCAGTGTCGTCAGGCCGATTTTCCTTAACCTTTCTGCGTAGGATATTCCTCTTAGCTCTGGAACTAGTCTTGTTGCAAACCTTTGCATTTTCTGTAATTTCTTGACGTGCTTGACGAGCTGGGGTTTCCGAACTGGCGCTGCATACTCTAGTATGGGCCTGACGTACATGGTGTACAGTCTTGAACGATTCCTTACTGAGGTATCGGAACGCTATTCTCAGGTTTGCCAGGCGCCCATATACTGCAGCAGTTATCTGGTTGATATGTGCCTCATAAGATGGGCTCGGTATTATACTCAACCCCAAGATCCTTTTCCTTGAGTGAGGTTTGCAGTCTTTGGCCACCTAGCCCATACTCTGTCTGCGGTCTTCTTTGCCCTTCCCCGATCTTCATGACTTTACACTTGACAGGGTTAAATTCGAGGAGCCAATTGTTGGACCAGGCTTGCAGCCTGTCCAGGTCTGTAGTTCTGCCTGATTCTCATCTGATCTAATTCTCATCATTAGCTTCACATTATCTGCAAAAAGGAACACTTCTGAGTCTATCCCTTTCGTCATATCATTCACATATAACAAAAATAGCACTGGTCCTAGGACTGACCCCTGTGAAACCCTGCTAATCACAGGCGCCCACTCTGACACCTCGTCACGTACCATGACTCGTTGTTGCCTCCCTGTCATGTATTCTCTGCTGCATTGCAGTGCCCTTCCTGTTATGCGTACTTGATCCTCTAGCTTTTACACAAATCTCTTGTGAGGAACTGTGTCGAAGGCCTTCTTGCAGTCCAAGAAAATGTAGTCTACCGACCACTCTCTTGTCTTACTGCAGTTACCTTGTCATAAAACTCCAGTAAGTTTGTGATTTGTGACATAGGATTTTCCTTCCCCAAATCCATACTGGTTGTCGTTTATAAGCTTATTCCATTCTAGGTGCTCCACCACTCTCCTCCTGATAATCTTCGCCATGACATTGCATACTGTACTCATCAGTGACACTGACCTGCAGTTTAGTGCCTCGTGTCTATCTCCTGTCTTAAAAATGGGGACTACATTTACCGTCTTCCATACCTCAGGTATTTGCCCAGTTGCAATGGATGTATTGAAAATTGTTAGTGGCACACACAGCATCTCTGCTCCCTCTCTAAGGATCCAGGGAGAGATGTCCGGTCCCACTGCCTTTTGAGGTATCAAGTTCGTTTAGCAGCTTCTTCACTTCCTCGGTTGTGTGTATCATCCAGCACTTGTTGCTATATCCCTTGTTGGTGTACCCTTCCCCCCCCCCCCCCGCCTGTTCTGACTTCCCGGAGTCCTTTCTGTCTCCACTGTAAATACTTCTTGGTCGTTTCTTGTGAGCTCCCCACCTTCCTTCCTCACCTGATTACCTGGTCCTTGATTGTCGTTTTCCTCCTGATGTGGTTATGCAACAGCTTCAGGTCAGACTTGATTTTCGATGCTTATGTCGTTTTGGTACTGTCGCTGGGCCTCCCTCCTTATATGTGCATACTCGTTTCTGGCTCTTCGAATAATCTCTCTATTTTCCTGGGTCATTTTTCTTCTGTACTTTTTCCATTGTGTGTGTGTGTGTGTGTGTGTGTGTGTGTGTGTGTGTGTAAGGGGAATTGAGGGACATTATAGTTGCATCTTCTGAATGTGACGTCTGAAGATTCTTCAGTGTTTCCCTTGTTCTTGTATGGTTACAAGAAGTAACAAACTTTAAATTATTCCCGACAAGTGTAAGACACACAGATTGCAGAACAAGTTCTTGCTCTGTGTAGAGCTTTATAAAGTCTTGATAAAGCTCTCCTTTAGAGTAAAACGTCGTCCCAATAGAAGTTTCGTCTTTAACCTGTGTTATATTCAGAACGGGGAGACACAGGTAAGCAGGACATAGGAATAAATCTCACCTACTTTACACCGAACGAGGCTGCGGGCTACTAGCAACAATAGCCTGGCATATCAGACCGGGCTTTGTGGGGGTAGACGAGTTCTTGAAAGCAGTCACAGGTACGACCACAACAAAAACATCAATTTTCCGGGGAGAGGGACAGGATAACGAAATAAAATTGAAGGCATCAAGCCTTTGTGAGCACCTCAGCCTCTTTAAGGGGAAGTAAGTCTAGGTATTCTTAAGGTAGTGAGCTTTTCAGGAGCTCTTCTCTCCTGGAGCTCTCTTATCTTCCTGGTTTTCATACCACTGATGATACACAATACACACAAGTTGATGAATAAGACACCTGTGCAACACTGGGAGGTGTATTGAAGAAGATACTCCAAGTGTTGCTCGTGCATCTTGTTCATCAGCCTGTTTGTGTTGACTCTGAAAAGGAAGTTATTCGGCTTCGTTGTCAATGTGCTTTGTGTAGATGCGGGGTAGAGCGCTCTTCCTGCCGTCTTTGTTATCTTATTTACAACAACAACGTGTGTAGCAACCACTTTGTATGTTTGCAAGGATGTATGTATGTGTTTACCCGTGTTTAAGAGGCCATACTAAAGATTAACAGGCATCACTGAACCACAGAAGGAACACTGACGAAGGTGAAGAGTAAAGCTGACGCTTGGGTATCTTTATTGAGGAAACGTTTCGCTACACTGTGGCTTCATCAGTCATATACAAAGAAGAATGGTGAAGATCGGAAGGAGTTGGAAGTAATCAGTCCTTCAGCCAGGAGTTGATGTAATGAGTCCATCAATCAAAGTGTCGCACTTGCGTCTAATTTATCAACTTGTCGGTTCTCTGAACCATTTATCTACAAGATTAAAGCTGCTGCACAACTTTATTGAAGCAAAGGTAATCTCAGCGGAAGCTTTATAATTCTTACGTGTGCCTTCATACGTGTCAATCACACGCATTTTTATCCAATAGGACCCTCACTGAAGCTCTAATTGACGTGGGCCGAGCTTTGAAATCCGAAAGAGATTATATAAAATTTTCTTTTTTAAGACCTAAACAAGGCTTCTATTATCCACAAGGGGGTAGTAAACAGCCTGGTATACCAGGCCGGGCTGTGAGAAGCCCCTGATAGCACTCGTAGGTACGACCACAATAAAAACGTTAATTTTGTGGGTAGAGGGACAGGTTAGGTAAGATTGGTCAGGAAACAGGACAATTGTTTCCTGATGCAGGTCTTACTCATATAATGACCCGCTGTCTGGGAGCCTTTGGTCATCTGACCGAGACCTTCCACTGGCTTACCCCTCCACCCATCTAAAAATTACGACGGAGAGGATAAAATAAAATTGAACGCATCAGGGCTACGGGACGATGCCTTCATTTAGCGTAGAGTTAGTGTGGGTATTTGTAGGCAGAGAGTAGTAGGCTGTTTGTTGTGGGAACAGAGAGTAGTAGGCTGTTTGTTGTGGGAACAGAGAGCAGTAGGCTGTTTGTTGTGGGAACAGAGAGCAGTAGGCTGTTTGTTGTGGGAACAGAGAGCAGTATGCTGTTTGTTGTGGGAACAGAGAGCAGTATGCTGTTTGTTGTGGGAACAGAGAGCAGTAGGCTGTTTGTTGTGGGAACAGAGAGCAGTAGGCTGTTTGTTGTGGGAACAGAGAGCAGTAGGCTGTTTGTTGTGGGAACAGAGAGCAGTAGGCTGTTTGTTGTGGGAACAGAGAGCAGTAGGCTGTTTGTTGTGGGCACAGAGAGCAGTAGGCTGTTTGTTGTGGGCACAGAGAGCAGTAGGCTGTTTGTTGTGGGCACAGAGAGCAGTAGGCTGTTTGTTGTGGGCACAGAGAGCAGTAGGCTGTTTGTTGTGGGCACAGAGAGCAGTAGGCTGTTTGTTGTGGGAACAGAGAGCAGTAGGCTGTTTGTTGTGGGAACAGAGAGCAGTAGGTTGTTTGTTGTGCGAACAACAGCGTCTTCACGCCAGAAAAGAAACTAGTACAATATTTGCTTTGCTTGTATTACTACCGGGAGTGTTCCGAGAGGTCAACGCCACCTGTATCCGCGGCGCGGTTCCAGACCAGATCTTCCTCTGGATAACCTGATAAAGCAGGCGGACGGCTTGTGTTGACCTGGGTTGTGCAGTTGTGATTCCTTAACCCTTGATTACTGTCTGTTGTACACTCTTGATTACTGTCTGTTGTACACTCTTGATTACTGTCTGTTGTACACTCTTGATTACTGTCTGTTGTACACTCTTGATTACTGTCTGTTGTACACTCTTGATTACTGTCTGTTGTACACTCTTGATTACTCTTGATTACTGTCTGTTGTACACTCTTGATTACTGTCTGTTGTACACTCTTGATTACTGTCTGTTGTACACTCTTGATTACTGTCTGTTGTACACTCTTGATTACTGTCTGTTGTACACTCTTGATTACTGTCTGTTGTAGATGAATGGTTCAGAGAACCGACATGTTGATAAATTAGACACATGTACAACTCTTGGGTATCTTTATTGAGGAAACGTTTCACCACACAGTGGCTTCATCAGTCCATACAAAGGAGAATCTTGAAGAACAGGAGGAGAATGAGGTAATCAGTCCCTCAACCTTGAGTCGATGTGGTCAGTCCATCAGTTCCTCAATAAAGATACCCAAGAGTACACTCTTGATTACTGTCTGTTGTACACTCTTGATTACTGTCTGTTGTACACTTGATTACTGTCTATTGTACACTCTTGATTACTGTGTGTTGTACACTCTTGATTACTGTCTATTGTACACTCTTGATTACTGTCTATTGTATACTCTTGATTACTGTCTATTGTACACTCTTGATTACTGTCTATTGTACACTCTTCATTACTGTATTGTGCACTCTTGATTACTGTCTATTGTATACTCTTGATTACTGTCTATTGTATACTCTTGATTACTGTCTATTGTACACTATTGATTACTGTCTATTGTACACTCTTGATTACTGTCTATTGTACACTCTTGATTACTGTCTATTGTACACTCTTGATTACTGTATTGTATACTCTTGATTACTGTCTATTGTATACTCTTGATTACTGTCTATTGTATACTCTTGATTACTGTCTATTGTATACTCTTGATTACTGTCTATTGTATACTCTTGATTACTGTCTATTGTATACTCTTGATTACTGTCTATTGTATACTCTTGATTACTGTCTATTGTACACTCTTAATTACTGTCTATTGTACACTCTTGATTACTGTCTATTGTACACTCTTGATTACTGTCTATTGTATACTCTTGATTACTATTGTACACTCTTGATTACTGTCTATTGTATACTCTTGATTACTGTCTATTGTACACTCTTGATTACTGTCTATTGTACACTCTTAATTACTGTCTATTGTACACTCTTAATTACTGTCTATTGTACAATCTTAATTACTGTCTATTGTACACTCTTAATTACTGTCTATTGTACACTCTTAATTACCTGTAGAATTAAAATATTGATGATGTATTCCCGCTCACTCTCACCCTCTCAGTTCCCCACTCTATCCGCACCCTCCCTCTCCCAATCATACACTTCCTCTGACACTCTACCCACTCCCTCTCACACACTCCTTTTCCCTTTCACTCTCTCCCTTTCCCTCTCACACTCTCCCTCTCACACTCTCCCTCCACCCTCTGCCTTTCACACACTTCCTCCACCCTCTCCCTCTGATACATTCACTCATCTCCCACTCCCATTCATCCACTCCCTTTCATTCACACTCCACTTTCTTTTTCTTTCATTCCCCCCGCCCTCTCTTTCCTCTCTTAACCCCCACTCCTTTCCCCCTGGTATCCCCCCCCCTCTTCAAAAATTGAAATTGTTGTATTATGAGTGGGCAACCTCGGCACATTATAGACTAAATAGAGTTTCAATTCAACCGGTTTCGTTGCTCGTCTTTGTCAACCTGCTACCTCCCCCCCTCCCCCCCTCCTCCTCTCTTGTATCTCATTTTACCGTATTTTATTGTAGCTTATTGTTTACTGTATTTTATTGTATTTTTACTGTATTTTTTTCAGTCTTTTGTTGTTTATTTTTTTAATTATTTTACTGCAGGTTTGAGTGTTACTCAAGCTTATTTTTTTGTTTGTTTTTTGGCGAGAGTTTTATTCGTGTGAATTTTTTTGGCAGAAGTTTTTTTTTTAGCGAAAGATGGGAGTTTTTTTTTTTATTTTTTTTTTTTATTTTTTTTATTTTTTTTTTTTTTTTTTTTTTTTTTTTTTTAGTTATTTTGGCGAATGGTTTTCTTTGCGGGAGTTTGTGACAGTCATCTTGTAAAACGTCCTGTTTAAACAGGTGACCATTTCGAAATGGGGGATTTTTGAAACACTGGACTCAAAAAAAAAAAAAGGAATCTTTTAAATTGAAACATAATTGAGTAGTGAAAAAGGCTTCCAGAGGTTTGAGGAGGAAGTTTTGCTGGAAGTACTGGTGAGTGTGTGCCGGCTAGATAGCCGGTTGCAACAGCCTGGTTGATCAGCCAGGGTGCAACTCGGGAAATCAGCCACAGGTGTGTCTGAGTTCTGAGACAATGCCCAGTGTGGAGAAGACAATATTAGTAGCTTCAACAGCAGGTTTCCGAGGGATGGCTGCCCCGGGGGAGGTTTCCGTGATGGTTGAGGCAGACTTAGGCTTTCATAGCAACTGCAGCAGGTTCCAAAGAGAGGGTTCAGGTACTGAGAGGTTTCCATAGCAACTGCAGCAGGTTCCAAAGAGAGGGTTCAGGTACTGAGAGGTTTCCATAGCAACTGCAGCAGGTTCCAAAGAGAGGGTTCAGGTACTGAGAGGTTTCCATAGCAACTGCAGCAGGTTCCAAAGAGAAGGTTCTGGTACTGGGAGGCTTCCATAACTGTAGTAAGTTTCTTAGGGAGGGTTCAGATATTGGGAGGCTTCCATAACAACCGCAGTAGGTTTCCAGATAGTGGTTAGGTCAGTGGGAGGTTGCATTGCCAACCCAGTAGTCTTGTAATGCCATAGTTGAAGCAGTGGGAGGTTTCCCTGGCAACCTCCTGGGAGACAAATAGCATCCGGCTGCTGGAAGTACCTGGCTCTAGTGTACGTCTTGCCAAACCCTGATATTGAGTGGGGATGTTTCTGTACACTGAATTTTCCCAATCCTGTGTTTTAAGCGGGTGTGCAAATCAGTGTCTGGAGGGGAGGGGAAGAACTAGGGGTAGGTGGTGGTGGGGGTGAGGGAGGAAGGTTGGAGAGACGATGGAGGAGCTAGTAAGGAAAGAATAGGGTTGTAGAGAATAAAGTGGAAATGGAAAAGTGAAAAGGTAATTCCCCTTTATGCGAAGAGTGTTGAAGAATCTTGGTCCCTTTACACTTAATGTGGGATCTCCTAGTGTATTTTTTGCCCTCCTGCTTTTTATGTGGTATATTTTGCACCACCTGCCAAGCCTCTTGCGTAAGAAGCTATTCAACTGTGCTAATTTGGGATCAGTCTCTTCAGAATTTTCCAGGTATAAGTTATGATGTATCTTTCTCGTCTACGTTCAAGGGACTTCAGTCGTTCGTAATAATTGCTTGACTGAATTTATACGAGCAGTGAAGGTTCTCTGTATATTCTCCAGGTCTGTAATTTCATCTGCCTTGAACTGAGTTATTAGAGTACAGCAGTACTCCAGCTAGAGAGTACAAGTAACTTAAAGACTATCATCTCTAGCTTGGCATCTCTTGTTTTGAAGGTTCTAGTTATCCAGCCCGTAGCTGTTTCTGCTGCTACCATTACTGTCATTCTTGTTATTACCACTGTTTTTGTTCCAGTGATAGTGGAGAGGGGTGATGGTAGTGAGGGAGGTGTTAGTAGGTACAGTGGTATTGAGGGAGGTGTTAGTAGGGACAGTGGTATTGAGGGAGGTGTTAGTAGGTACAGTGGTGGTGAGGGAGGTGTTAGTCACAGTGGTAGTGAGGGAGGTGTTAGTAGGTAGTGGTGGTGAGGGGAGTGTTAGTAGGTACAGTGGTCGTGAGGAGGTGTTAGTAGGTACAGTGATCGTGAGGGAGTATTAGTAGGTACAGTGGTCGTGAGGAGGTGTTAGTAAGTACAGTGGTGGTGAGGAGGTGTTTGTAGGTACAGTGGTGGTGAGGAGGTGTTTGTAGACACAGTGGTGGTGAGGGAGTGTTAGTGGATACAGTGGTGGTGAGGGAGTGTTAGTAGGTACAGTGGTGGTGAGGAGGTGTTAATAGGTACAGTGGTGGTGAGGAGGTGTTAGTAGGTACAGTGGTGGTGAGGTGTTAGTAGGTACAGTGGTGGTGAGGAGGTGTTAGTAGGTACAGTGGTGGTGAGGGAGTGTTAATGGATACAGTGGTGGTGAGGGAGTGTTAGTAGGTACAGTGGTGGTGAGGGAGTGTTAGTAAGTACAGTGGTGGTGAGGGAGTGTTAGTAAGTACAGTGGTGGTGAGGGAGTGTTAGTAAATACAGTGGTGGTGAGGGAGTGTTAGTAAGTACAGTGGTGGTGAGGGAGTGTTAGTAAGTACAGTGGTGGTGAGGGAGTGTTAGTAAGTACAGTGGTGGTGAGGGGGTGTTAGTAAGTACAGTGGTGGTGAGGGGGTGTTAGTAGGTACAGTGGTGGTGAGGGAGTGTTAGTAGGTACAGTGGTGGTGAGGGGGTGTTAGTAAGTACAGTGGTGGTGGGGAGTGTTAGTAGGTACAGTGGTGGTGAGGGAGTGTTAGTAAGTACAGTGGTGGTGAGGGAGTGTTAATAAGTACAGTGGTGGTGAGGGGGTGTTAGTAAGTACAGTGGTGGTGAGGGGGTGTTAGTAAGTACAGTGGTGGTGAGGGGGTGTTAGTAAGTACAGTGGTGGTGAGGGAGTGTTAGTAAGTACAGTGGTGGTGAGGGAGTGTTAGTAAGTACAGTGGTGGTGAGGGAGTGTTAGTAAGTACAGTGGTGGTGAGGGAGTGTTAGTAAGTACAGTGGTGGTGAGGGAGTGTTAGTAAGTACAGTGGTGGTGAGGGGGTGTTAGTAAATACAGTGGTGGTGAGGGAGTGTTAGTAAGTACAGTGGTGGTGAGGGAGTGTTAGTAAATACAGTGGTGGTGAGGGAGTGTTAGTAAGTACAGTGGTGGTGAGGGAGTGTTAGTAAGTACAGTGGTGGTGAGGGGGTGTTAGTAAATACAGTGGTGGTGAGGGAGTGTTAGTAAGTACAGTGGTGGTAAACCATACCACGGGCGGGATTTGAACCCGCGGTTTTGTTTTGTTTGCAATCGTGTCATTACGATTTCGTGTCATACAGTAGTGGTGGTTGTGGCTGGATTAACAGTGGGATGTTAGACAGTTGTCTTGTACTAGGATGGATAGAAACTTTGGATCTTCCAGAGAGGTGTAGGAAGGGTGATATAGGGAGGGACCACACAAACACCACGATCATTACACACACCTTGTCACTAGTTATCACAGGTAATTAATTCCACGTCAGGTGGAGCTTATGTACCTCAGCTCTAGTTAATATTCATTAGGTGTGTGTGTGTGTGTGTGTGTGTGTGTGTGTGTTTGTGTACAGTGTACAACTATATAATTACTGACCTGTACTCGCCTAGTTGTGTTTACAAGGGGTCAAATCACTGCCTTTGATTTTTCAACCAAGCTCTACTAACCCTCGCCTCCGGGATGGGGCGGGAGTGAAGGCGATCATGCCTACCCTTACAACTGTTTATATTGTTCACTTCTGTTACCTGTTCATCTAGTGCTTTCCACTTAGCCAACCTGGAACTGAAAAAGTACTTGCTAGTATCCTTGTGTCTCATTTTTATATTCAGTCATCAATGGCTCCTCAGATCTCCGTCTATCCCTGTCTGTTCTAATTCCCTGAGTATTTTGTATGTCCTGGCCATGTGTCCCCTCGGCCTCGTGTGGTGTTAGGTAAATTTTGTAAGTTTTAACCATCAAATCAGGTCACCCACTAAGTCATTCGTCAAGCCAGGTCACCTACTATTCCATCCATCAAACCTATTCATCCCTCATGCTAGGTCACCCAGCAAGCCATCCATCAAGCCAGGTCACCCTCCAAGCCATCTATCAGATCAGGTCACCTATGAAGTCACCCCATGTATCCAAGTCACTTATCAAAACACACATTAAGCCGGGTCACCCATCAACCATGGTCATCCATCGAGCCACCCACAAAGCCAGGTCACCCATCAAGTAAGGTTATCTGTCATGCCAGATTATCCTATCAAGCCACTCATCCAGCCAGGCCATCCATCAATCAACCCACCAAAGTCATCCACCAAGCCAGGTCACATATCAAGCCACTCGTTAAGCCAGGTTCAGCCATCAAGCCACTCACAAAGCCAGGTTCAGCCATCAAGCCAGTGAGGGTGAAGTCCTTTGATAGCAGGTAATTCCTCCTGGTATGTATTTGCTTCTCTGGTGAAGTTAACTTCCCATCAGGCAGTGTGTGGAGGGGAAGGGGGGGAGGGGCATGGGGGGGAGGGAAGATGGGGGAGGGGCATGGTTGGCTGGTTAATGAGGGTTTAAAGCCTATCTACCACACGAGGGTCATTAATTAAGGCTGCCCCTCACCTGTTCACCACCAGTCAAGAATACTTGAAGAAATGCCTAAAGTACTGAGCAAACTGTGTATATGTTGTGAAATATTCCCACTGAGGGATATACACCGTGAGATATACACCGTGAGATATACACCGAGGGATATACACCGTGAGATATACACCGAGGGATATACACCGAGGGATATACACCGTGAGATATACACCGAGGGATATACACCGAGGGATTTACACCGAGGGATATACACCGAGGGATATACACCGTGAGATATACACCGTGAGATATACACCGTGAGATATACACCGTGAGATATACACCTCTCAGTGTATATACAAGGTGCGTAGGAAGAGGAATGAATGAGGAGAGAAGGGATGTTAAAAAAGGGAATATGATGAAAGGAGAGAGAGGAAGGAAAAATGAAATTTAGCTAATAAGAGAGAGAGAGAGAGAGAGAATCAGTGAATGAATATTGGAGAGAATACGGAAAATAAAGTGAGATAATGGATATAGAAGAAAGTCATGATGTTGGTTGAAAATTAGGAGACATTGAGATAGATGGAGGAATAAGAGGAAGGGAGGAATAGCATTAAGGATTAAGATGTACTAGCTTAATTGTAGTTGCAGGGGTCGATTCATAGCTCCTGGCCCTGCTTCTTCACTGGTCGCTACTAGGTCCACTCCTGCTCCATGAACTTTATCATACCTCTTCTTAAAGCTGTATATGGATCCTGCCTGCGCTACATGACTTTCCAGATTGTTCCACTTCCTAACAACTCTCTGGCTGAAGAAATACTTCCTAACATCCTGTGTCTTGTCTAAGTTTTCAACTTCCACTTGTGACCCCTTGTTGCTGTGTCCCATCTCCGAACGTCCTCTCCCTATCCACCTCGTCAATTCCCCTCGGTGTTTTGTATGTCGTTACCATGTCCCTCCTCTCTCTTGTCCTCCAATGTCGTCAGGTCGATTTCCCTGTGGTCACAGTGGTGCCTATGCTAACCTTCCTATGGTGTAGAAATATACCTAGTTGGACGAATCTTATTGTGGCTAGCTGGTCCAGTGGCTAACGCGACGGTCTGGAGTTTTGGGACACTCTGACCGCGGGTTCTATCCCCACCCGTGGTATGGTTTTTTGTTTTTCCCTTAACCTCTCCTCGTAGGACATTACCCTTAGCTCCGGGACTAGTTTTGTTGCAAACCTTTGCACTATCTCTAATTTCTTGACGTGCTCGACCAGGTGTATGTTCCAAACTGATGCTGCATACTCCAGTATAATTCTGACGTACACAGTGTACAGGGTCCTGAAAGATTCCTTATTGTGATGTCGGAATGTTATTCTTAGGTTTGCCAGGCACCCGTATGCTGCAGCAGTTATTTGGTTGATGTGTGTGTGTGTGTGTGTGTGTGTGTGTGTGTGTGTGTGTGTGTGTGTGTGTGTGTACTCAGTTGTACTCACCTAGTTGAGGTTGCAGGGGTCGAGTCCAAGCTCCTGGCCCCGCCTCTTCACTGGTCGCTACTAGGTCACTCTCCCTGAACCATTAGCTTTATCGTACCTCTGCTTAAAGCTATGTATGGATCCTGCCTCCACTACATCGCTTCCTAAACTATTCCACTTCCTGACTACTCTGCGGCTGAAGAAATACTTCCTAACATCCCTGTGATTCATCTGTGTCTTCAGCTTCCAACTGTGTCCCCGTGTTGCTGTGTCCAGTCTCTGGAACATCCTGTCTTTGTCCACCTTGTCAATTCCCTTCAGTATTTTGTAAGTCGTTATCATGTCCCCCCTATCTCTCCTGTCCTCCAGTGTCGTCAGGTTGATTTCCCTTAACCTCTCCTCATAGGACATACCTCTTAACTCTGGGACTAGTCTTGTTGCAAACCTTTGCACTTTCTCTAGTTTCTTTACATGCTTGGCTAGGTGTGGGTTCCAAACTGGTGCCGCATACTCCAATATGGGCCTAACGTACACGGTGTACAGGGTCCTGAACGATTCCTTATTAAGATGTCGGAATGCTGTTCTGAGGTTTGCCAGGCGCCCATATGCTGCAGCAGTTATTTGGTTGATGTGCGCTTCAGAAGATGTGCCTGGTGTTATACTCACCCCAAGATCTTTTTCCTTGAGTGAGGTTTGTAGTCTCTGGCCCCCTAGACTGTACTCCGTCTGCGGTCTTCTTTGCCCTTCCCCAATCCTCATGACTTTGCACTTAGACTGAACTCCAGGAGCCAATTGCTGGACCAGGTCTGCAGCCTGCCCAGATCCCTTTGTAGTTCTGTCTGGTCTTCGATTGAATGAATTCTTCTCATCAACTTCACGTCATCTGCAAACAGGGACACCTCGGAGTTTATTCCTTCCGTCATGTCGTTCACAAATACCAGAAACAGCACTGGTCCTAGGACTGACCTCTGTGGGACCCCGCTGGTCACAGGTGCCCACTCTGACACCTCGCCACGTACCATTACTCGCTGTTGTCTTCCTGACAAGTATTCCCTGATCCATTGCAGTGCCTTCCCTGTTATCCCTGCTTGGTCCTCCAGTTTTTGCACTAATCTCTTGTGTGGTACTGTGTCAAACGCCTTCTTGCAGTCCAAGAAAATTCAAGCCACCCACCCCTCTCTCTCTTGTCTTACTGCTGTCACCATGTCATAGAACTCCAGTAGGTTTGTGACACAGGATTTCCCGTCTCTGAAACCATGTTGGCTGCTGGTGATGAGATCATTCCTTTCTAGATGTTCCACCACTCTTCTCCTGACAATCTTTTCCATGACTTTGCATGCTATACATGTCAGTGACACTGGTCTGTAGTTTAGTGCTTCATGTCTGTCTCCTTTATTAAAGACTGGGACTACATTTGCTGTCTTCCATGCCTCAGGCAATCTCCCTGTTTCGATAGATGGAGAGATGTTATCTGGCCCCATTGCCTTTGAGGTATCTAGCTCACTCAGAAGCCTCTTCACTTCTTCCTCGGTTGTGTGTACTGTGTCCAGCACATGGTGGTGTACACCACCTCTCCGTCTTTCTGGAGCCCCTTCTGTCTCCTCTGTGAACACTTCTTTGAGTCTCTTGTTGAGTTCCTCACATACTTCACTGTCATTTCTTGTTGTCGCTCCTTCTTCCTTCCTTAGCCTGATTACTTGGTCCTTGACGGTTTTCTTCCTGATGTGGCTGTATAACAGCTTCGGGTCAGATTTGGCTTTTGCTGCTATGTCGTTTTCATATTGACGTTGGGCCTCCCTTCTTATCTGTGCATATTCGTTTCTGGCTCTACGACTGCTCTCTCCTTATTCTCCTGGGCCCTTTGCCTTCTATATTTCTTCCATTCCCTAGCACACTTGGTTTTTGCCTCCTTGCATCTTTGGGTGAACCATGGGCTCATCCTGGCTTTTTCATTATTCCTGTTTCCCTTGGGTACAAACCTCTCCTCAGCCTCCTTGCACATTGTTGCTACATATTCCATCATCTCATAAACTGGCTTCCCTGCCAGTTCTCTGTCCCACTGAACCTCATTCAGGAAGTTCCTCATTCCTGTGTAGTCTCCTCTCCTGTAGTTTGGTTTCATTTGTCCTGGCCTTCCTGCTTCCCCCTCCACTTGTAGCTCTACTGTGCATTCGAAGCTCAAAACCACATGATCGCTGGTCCCAAGGGGTCTTTCATATGTGATGTCCTCAATATCTGCACTACTCAAGGTGAATACTAAGTCCAGTCTTGCTGGTTCATCCTCTCCTCTCTCTCTTGTAGTGTCCCTTATGTGTTGGTACATAAAGTTTTCCAGTACCACCTCCATCATCTTAGCCCTCCATGTATCTTGGCCCCCATGTGGCTCCAAGTTCTCCCATTCGATCTCCTTGTGGTTAAAGTCGCCCATGATCAGGAGCTTTGCCCTGCATGCATGAGCTCTTCTGGCCACTGCAGCCAGTGTGTCAACCATCGCTCTATTGCTCTCGTCATACTCTTGCCTTGGCCTCCTGCTGTTCTGTGGTGGGTTATACATCACCGCAATTATCACCTTGGGACCTCCAGAGTGAAGCGTTCCTGCCACACAATCACTTTCTTCTCCCCTGTCTCGTCTCTCCAGCTCATCAAAATTCAATCGGTGTTTGATCAGCAATGCCACTCCTCCACCCCCCCTGTTCCTTGTCTTTCCTCAGAATCTGGTATCCTGTTGGAAAGATGGCATCTGTTATCATACCTGTAAGCTTGGTTTCTGTGATCGCTATGATGTCTGGTGATGCCTCTTTGACTCTTTCGTGCCACTCCTCCCACTTGATTGTTATTCCATCAGCGTTTGTGTACCATACCTTCAGTTTCCTTTCCAACACTGTGGTTTGGGGGCCTGTGGGGGTGGGAGACCTGGTAGCATACTGTGGGATTCTATGGTTGGGGGTTGGGTGGAAGCTGTGGGTATGGATTGTATTGTGTTGGGATGGTGTGATAGGTTGTGGTGTTCTGAGGATAGTTGTGTGTGTGCTTGCCCTTGCTGCTCTGTTCTGCTCTGACTGACCTCTGCTGGTTCCATCCTTGTCTCCTTTCCTAGCTCCTTTTGCTTTTTTGTCCTCTCCCTCAGCTGCTGTCTCCCTGTTTGTGTTCTGTCTCTGTCTAGGAACACCTTGTACTCTTCAGAGTTTTTCAACCTTGGTTTCTCTTGGAGGATCCTGTTCCGCACTGTTTCTGTCCTGAGAATCAGCTTGATCGGTCGGTTTCTCCCCTTCAAGTACCCCCCTATTCTCTGAAAATTTACAATCTCATCCATGTCTTCTCCCCCTATTTCCGTGATGATTTTCTCGATCTCCTTTCTTTCTTCCTGCCATCTTTCAGTGTGTGTTCTTTCCTCTCTCTCCCGAAGCCCATGGATAAACACTGATTTTGCCCTTTCCTCCTCCCATTGCCTCTCCCTCTGTGACTCTGGTTCCTGTCTGTATGTGGTCATTTTCTCCCTTGATTTTTCCAGTGGCTCTTGATAGCATGGTTGTGCCTCAGCATTCGACCTATCTCCCTCTCCATCTGCACCCATCTGCTCTTCCCTTCCAATCCCTGGCCCTTCTTTGCAGGCTGATATGACCTTAGCATAATTCATATCTCCTTCCTTCCTGTTCAGCCTCTCAGCTTCATATGGTGCGTCTTCTCTGGTCACTGCCCCTGAGACTTGCTTCAGCCTGTTTACCTCAAATTCTAGGACCCTTACCCTGTCTACTGCAGTTTCGACTTGTGCCTCCCAATTCTTTGTCTCCTTCTCCAACTTCTTTTCCCATTTCACAGAGAGCTCTTTCTCCATTTTTTCAGAAAGCTCTCCTAATTTTCTCTCCTATTCTTGCTCTATCCTTTTCCACTGCTCCTCCATCCATTCCTCCCTACCAGTACCATTGTCATCTGATCCCTGATTTCTGCGAGTCCCAACCATTTTTTTTTTTAGTGAAAGAGAGAGAGAGAGAGAGAGAGAGAGAGAGAGAGAAAGAGAAAAAGATAAAAGGGGAGAAAGTGAGAGAGAGGAAGAAAGAGAAAGGGAGGGTAGAAGGAGAGAGGGGGAAAGAAGGGAAAAGGGGGGAGAGAGAAAGTGAGAGAGAGGGAAAAGGTAAGAAAGAGAGAGGGGGAGTGACAAGGGAAGAGAGAGAGAAAAGAAGAGAGAGAGAGGAAGAGGAAGAGAGAGAGGAAGAGGAAGAGAGAGAGGAAGAGGAAGAGAGAGAGGAAGAGGAAGAGAGAGAGGAAGAGAGAGAGGAAGAGGAAGAGAGAGAGGAAGAGGAAGAGAGAGAGGAAGAGGAAGAGAGAGAGGAAGAGGAAGAGAGAAGGGAAGAGAGAGAGGATGAGAGAAAGAGAGAGAGAGAGAGGAAGAGAGAGGAGGAGAGGGAGAGAGATGGGGGGGGGGAAAGGAAGGGTTAGAGGGTCACATCACAGGAAGATGTGAAATCCTGTATATATATATATATATATATGTGTGTGTGTGTGTGTGTGTGTGTGTGTGTGTGTGTGCATGCATGTGTGTGTGTGTGTGCTACAGCTATTCAAGTGCCTAACAGTAGATCCTGTACTCACCTAGTGTGTGTGTGTGCGTGTGTGTGTGTATGTGTGTGTGTGTGTGTGTGTTTGTGCATGCTACATCCATTCAAGTGCCTAGCAGCAGATCCTGTACTCACCTAGTGTGTGTGTGTGTGTGTGTGTGTGTGTGTGTGTGTGCGTGCGTGCTACAGCTATTCAAGTGCCTAACAGCAGATCCTGTACTCACCTAGTGTGTGTGTGTGTGTGTGTGTGTGTGTGTGTGTGTGTGTGTGTGTGTGTGTGTGTGTGTGTGTGTGTGTGTGTGTGTGTGTGTGCGTGCTACAGCTATTCAAGTGCCTAACAGCAGAGCCTGTTCTCACCTAGTGTGTGTGTGTGTGTGTGTGTGTGTGTGTGTGTGTGTGTGTGCATATGTTTATGTAAGCAGTCCTTATTTCCCACGTATGTACTACATATGTATTGCATATGTACCCGATCTCTTGGTTCCCACTGTACTGTCTTATGTGTTTAAAATTACGTTCAAAAATAAATACACTAGGCTTCGCCTGTATGCCGCTACCTCTAAATTCTATTAAATGCCAGTAAATGCTGCTTATTCTAATTCTGATAGCTCGAGGAGAGTGACCCCCAATTCCAGCTAGAGACAGGTACTGTTGACCCCATGCAACTCAAACTAGGTGAATATTATTTGCGGCTGGCAGTGGAGTAACGTTGTGGGTCTGTCCTGTGTCCCAGAAGTTGAAGATGCTTGATGCTTCTCGGTAATTTTTGCACTAACTTCCTGTATGCACTATAGTCTCTAGCTCATCTAATTTTTTCACTGACTCACTGTATTTACTGACACATCTATACATATCTCTTATCTCCCTGGTCTTGAGTCGCACTTATTCTTCAAAATACACCACTGTATTATTATGGCAACACTATTTAGGCCTGACACAACCGTTCACCTTCCTTCACCCGGCCCCCACTAAACACTTAGTCACTATTTCTTTGTTTTCACTTCTGTGATCACTTATATTTCCTTTTTGCGTGCACACGCCTATATCCCACACTATTCCTTATGGCACACCCCTCAAGGAAGGTTCCTTGATGTTGGTGAGGGGCTCTTGATTTAGGGAATTGGATCTGAGCTCCAGTTCCCCGAATTAAGCCTGAATGCCTTCCACATCCCCCCCCCCCAGGCGCTGTATAATCCTCCGGGTTTAGCGCTTCCCCCTTGATTATAATAATAATCCTTATGGCACAGTCAGAAATTACCACCAAAACACGAGCTCAAACCGCGTGACTCCTCCACGTGTGTGTGTGTGTGTGTGTGTGTGTGTGTGTGTGTGTGTGTGTGTGTGTGTGTGTGTGTCTGTGTGTGTGTCTGTGTGTGTGTCTGTGTGTCTGTCCTCACCTATCCCCATCTGTTCTCACCTATCCCCATCTGTTCTCACCTATCCCCATCTGTTCTCACCTATCCCCATCTGTTCTGCCTATCCCCATCTGTCCTCACCTATCCCCTTCTGTCCTCACCTATCCCCATCTGTCCTCACCTATCCCCATCTGTCCTCACCTATCCCCATCTGTTCTCACCTATCCCCATCTGTCGTCACTTATCCCCATCTGTCCTCACTTATCCCCATCTGTCCTCACTTATCCCCATCTGTCCTCACCTATCCCCGTCTGTTCTCACCTATCCCCATCTGTTCTCACCTATTCCCATCTGTTCTCACCTATCCCCATCTGTCCTCACTTATCCCCATCTGTTCTCACCTATCCCCATCTGTTCTCACCTATCCCCATCTGTCCTCACCTATCCCCGTCTGTTCTCACCTATCCCCATCTGTTCTCACCTATCCCCATCTGTTCTCACCTATCCCCATCTGTTCTCACCTATCCCCATCTGTGCTCACCTATCCCCATCTGTTCTGCCTATCCCCATTTGTCCTCAGCTATTCCCCATCTGTCTTCACTTATCCCCGTCCATCCTCATTTATCCAAACCTATTCTCACTTATCCTCGCCTGTTCTTCACATCTTAAAGAAGAAATCTTTCAATAACGACGTCTTTCTTTCGCCAAGTTACTGCTTTCGCCAATTTTATTGGCGCTTTTTTTTCCTTCAAAGTTTGGCGAGGGATGTGGTCAGTCATTTAGAATCGCTCAGAGCAGCGTTTAGAGAGGGAAAACTTTTGAATATTTTTGAAAAAAAAGAGAGAAAAAATGAGAATCTCTTGACTCTGTTTACTTGGAATTAAAGCGAAGAGTCGAGGGAAGAAATCTGCATGTCTAGAATAGGAAGACTTTGTGATCTGGGAATGGGGAGGTGCAGGAGTTGTGATCTGGGAATGGGGAGGTATAGGGTCTGGGAATGGGAATGATTCCTGACTAACCTTCTCCAGAACGTCACATCCTCTGAAATAGCCGGGTCACCATCTGTCCTGGTCCGTCTTCTTGAGATAGCCGTGTCACCATCTGTCCTGGTCCGTCCTCTTGAGATAGCCGGGTCACCATCTGTCCTGGTCCGTCCTCTTGAGATAGCCGGGTCACCATCTGTCCTGGTCCGTCCTCTTGAGATAGCCGGGTCACCATCTGTCCTGGTCCGTCCTCTTGAGATAGCCGGGTCACCATCTGTCCTGGTCCGTCCTCTTGAGATAGCCGGGTCACCATCTGTCCTGGTCCGTCCTCTTGAGATAGCCGGGTCACCATTTGTCCCGGGCCGGGACTGCACCGACGATCCTACTATTGACTGCTCATGAGAGAGATCATTTATTCCTTGGATGACTGGAGTCTGGAACATGTTCGTACAGCATAATAATGTCAACGAAAGAAAGTCAGTTGACCAACTGAAATCGCTGCCCACAGATGGCTGCAGCTTCGCTCTGTTCCCTATTTGAATGTCTCGCAACAATAAAAAGGCTGATGTAGGTAACAGCTCTTTGCTTATACCATACCCTTGATGAGTTTCGAGAGTCTCACTACTCTCGAAGCCCGGCCATGAGCCAGGCTCTTAAATAAAATTAGGAAGTCCTTACCTATCCTTGTGAAACCTTGATAAGTAAAACATAATTGTTGAAACATTTCGCCTACACAGTAGGCTTCTTCAGTCAAGTACAGAGGTAGCACGTTTAGCGAAATAAAGATGCAATCAGTCCCTCAACCTTGGAGAAATAGTATTGGAGGTGGTCAGTCCCTCAGCCTGGAGAAGAGTTCAGCTTCATGGTCTTAGTTTGTTGGTATTTTTTTCACGTTTTCAACATTGTAAAATCTTGTGTAAAAAAATAGGGGAAGGTGGTAAGAGGTTCAGTAAGGATATCTAGAGAGATGGGTATTACCCCTGAGGGAAGATGTGGGAGGGAAGATGGGGCGGGTGAGATAGCGTCTCTGAGCGTGATTGTGGCGATTGTGATGCAAATGCAGCAGGGTTACCAGGAGGAAAACATGAATTACCAGGAGGAAAAGGAGGATTACCAGGAGGAAAAGGAGGATTACCAGGAAGAAAATAAGGATTACCAGGAGGAAAAGAAGGATTACCAGGAGAAAAAGGAGGATTACCAGGAAGAAAAGAAGGATTGCCAGGAGGAAAAGAAGGAATACCAGGAGGAAAAGAAGGATTGCCAGGAGGAAAAGAAGGAATACCAGGAGGAAAAGAAGGATTACCAGGAGGAAAAGAGGAATTACCAGGAAGAAAAGAAGGATTACCAGGAGGAAAAGAAGGAATACCAGGAGAAAAAGAGGGATTACCAGAAGGAAAAGGATTACCAGGAGGAAAAGGATTACCAGGAAGAAAAGAAGGATTACAAGGAAGAATAGGATTACTAGGAGGAAAAGAGGGATTACCAGAAGGAAAAGAGGGATTGCCAGGAGAAAAAGAAGGATTACCAGGAAGAAAAGAAGGATTACCAGGAGGAAAAGAGGGATTACCAGAAGGTAAAGAGGGATTTCAGAAGGAAAAGAAGGAATTCCAGGAGGAAAAAGAGGGCCATACCCCGGCCGGGATTGAACCCGCGGTCAGACAGTCTCAAAACTCCAGCCCGTCGCGTTAGCCACTAGACCAGCTAGCCACAATTGTGGCTAGCTGGTCTAGTGGCTAACGCGACGGTCTGGAGTTTTGAGACTCTATGACCGCGGGTTCAATCCCGGCCTGGGTATGGTTTGTTTGCAATCGTGTCATTACGATTTCGTGAGTCAGGAAAAGAGGGAATACCAGGAGGAAAAGAAGGATTACCTGGAGGAAAAAAGGAATTACCAGGAGGAAAAGGAGTGAAATACTAGAGGGAAACATGGAAATAATGAAATACCTGGGGAATAGTGAGTAGGGAAAATACTTAGAAAATAGGAAAACACGGGGCAAACACGTGCACAGCAGCACCACCAGTAACACCACCAACAGCAGCACCACCACCAGTAACACCACCAACACCACCACCAGTAACACCACCAACACCACCACCAGTAACACCACCAACAGCAGCAGTACCACCAGTAACACCACCAACAGCAGCAGCACCACCAGTAACACCACCAACAGCAGCACCACCACCAGTAACACCACCAACAGCACCACCAGTAACACCAACAGCAGCACCACCAGTAACACCACCAACAGCACCACCAGTAACACCAACAGCAGCACCACCAGTAACACCACCAACAGCAGCACCACCACCAGTAACACCACCAACAGCAGCAGCACCACCACCAGTAGCACCACCAACAGCAGCAGCACCACCACCAGTAACACCACCAACAGCAGCAGCACCACCACCAGTAACACCACCAACAGCCGCACCACCACCAGTAACACCACCAACAGCAGCACCACCAGTAACACCAACAGCAGCACCACCAGTAACACCAGCACCACCAACAGCAGCACCACCAGTAACACCACCAACAGCAGCAGCACCACCAGTAACACCACCAACAGCAGCAGCACCACCAGTAACACCACCAACAGCAGCACCACCACCAACAGCAGCAGCACCACCAGTAACACCACCAACAGCAGCAGCACCACCAGTAACACCACCAACAGCAGCACCACCACCAGTAACACCACCAACAGCAGCAGCACCACCAGTAACACCACCAACAGCAGCACCACCACCAGTAACACCACCAACAGCAGCAGCCCCACCAGTAACACCACCAACAGCAGCAGCCCCACCAGTAACACCACCAACAGCAGCAGCCCCACCAGTAACACCACCAACAGCAGCAGCACCACCAGTAACACCACCAGCAGCAGCAGCACCAGTAACACCACCAACAGCAGCACCACCAGTAACATCAACAGCAGCACCACCAGTAACACTAACAGCAGCACCACCAGTAACACCACCAACAGCAGCACCACCAGTAACACCACCAACAGCAGCACCACCAGTAACACCACCAACAGCAGCACCACCAACAGCAGCACCACCAACAGCAGCACCACCAGTAACACCACCAACAGCAGCAGCACCACCAGTAACACCACCAACAGCAGCACCACCACCAGTAACACCAACAGCAGCAGCACCACCAGTAACACCACCAACAGCAGCACCACCACCAGTAACACCACCAACAGCAGCACCACCACCACCAACAGCAGCACCACCACCAGTAACACCACCAACAGCAGCACCACCACCAGTAACACCACCAACAGCAGCACCACCACCAGTAACACCACCAACAGCAGCACCACCACCAGTAACACCACCAACAGCAGCAGCAGAACCAGTAACACCACCAACAGCAGCACCACCACCAGTAACACCACCAACAGCAGCACCACCACCAGTAACCACCAACAGCAGCACCACCACCAGTAACACCACCAACAGCAGCAGCCCCACCAGTAACACCACCAACAGCAGCAGCACCAGTAACACCACCAACAGCAGCACCACCAGTAACATCAACAGCAGCACCACCAGTAACACCACCACCACCAACAGCAGCACCACCAGTAACACCAACAGCAGCACCACCAGTAACACTACCACCAACTGCAGCACCACAAGTAACACCACCACCAACAACTGCAGCACCACAAGTAACACCACCACCAACAACAGCAGCACCACCAGTAACACCACCACCAACAGCAGCAGCACCACCAGTAACACCACCACCAACAGCAGCACCACCAGTAACACCACCACCACCAACAGCAGCACCACCAGTAACACCACCACCACCAACAGCAGCACCACCAGTAACACCACCACCAACAGCAGCACCACCAGTAACACCACCACCAACAGCAGCACCACCAGTAACACCACCACCAACAGCAGCAGCACCAGTAACACCACCACCACCAACAGCAGCACCACCAGTAACATCACCACCAACAACACCAGTAACACCACCACCAACAACAACACCAGTAACACCACCACCACCAACAACACCAGTAACACCACCACCACCAACAACACCAGTAACACCACCACCACCAACAACACCAGTAACACCACCAACAGCAGCAGCACCAGTAACACCACCACCACCACCAACAGCAGCAGCACCAGTAACACCACCACCACCACCAACAGCAGCAGCACCAGTAACACCACCACCACCACCAACAGCAGCAGCACCAGTAACACCACCAACAGCAGCAGCACCAGTAACACCACCACCACCACCAACAGCAGCAGCACCAGTAACACCACCACCACCACCAACAGCAGCAGCACCAGTAACACCACCACCAACAGCAGCAGCACCAGTAACACCACCACCGCCAACAGCAGCAGCACCAGTAACACCACCACCGCCAACAGCAGCAGCACCAGTAACACCACCACCACCAACAACACCAGTAACACCACCACCACCAACAGCAGCAGCACCAGTAACACCACCACCACCAACAGCAGCAGCACCAGTAACACCACCACCGCCAACAGCAGCAGCACCAGTAACACCACCACCGCCAACAGCAGCAGCACCAGTAACACCACCACCGCCAACAGCAGCAGCACCAGTAACACCACCACCGCCAACAGCAGCAGCACCAGTAACACCACCACCGCCAACAGCAGCAGCACCAGTAACACCACCACCAGTAACACCACCACCACCACCAACAGCAGCACCACCAGTAGCCACCACCAGTAACAGCACCACCAACACCACCACCAGAACAACAGCAACACCGGAACAGCAGCACCAGGACAACAACAGCTGCACCACAAGAACAGCAAGAGAAGCACCAAAGCAGCAGCAACAGAAGCACCAAAACAGCAGCAACAGAATCACCAAAACAGCAGCAACAGAAGCACCAGAACAGCAGCAACAGCAGCACCAGAACAGCAGCAACACCACCATAGCAACAACAGCACCACCGGAACAGCAGCAACACCACCATAGCAACAACAGCACCACCGGAACAGCAGCAACACCACCATAACAGCAACAGCACCAGAACAACAGCACCACCGGAACAGCAGCACCAGAACAACAGCTGCTCCACCAGAACAGCAACAGAAGCACCAGCAGAACAGCAGCACCAGAACAGCAGCAGCACCAGAACAGCAACAGCTGCTCCACCAGAACAGCAGCAGAAGCACCAGCAGAACAGCAGCAGTAGCAACACCAGAACAGCAACAGCAGCACCAGAACAGCAACAGCTGCTCCACCAGAACAGCAGCAGTAGCAACACCAGAATAGCAACAGCAGCACCAGAACAGCAGCAGCACCAGAACAGCAACAGCTGCTCCACCAGAACAGCAGCAGTAGCAACACCAGAACAGCAACAGCAGCACCAGAACAGCAGCAGCAGCACCAGAACAGCACTGAAAAGAAGAATGGAGCGTCCCTAGTGAAGAATTTATCACAGGGAAACTACCAGCACAACAAGGAATACCAGCAGATATTCTCCAAAAATATCGCCCGGGAAATATCGCTGGAAAATATCTTATGAAAAATATCGCTCGAGTAATATCGCTGGAAAATATCGCCCGGGTCATATCGCTGGAAAATATCTTATGAAAAATATCGCTGGAAAATATCGCTCGAGCAATATCGCTGGAAAATATCGCTCGGGTAATATCGCTGGAAAATAGCTTATGGAAAATATCGCTTAGGGAATATCGCTGGAAAATATCGTTATTTGTGGATATTTATCCAGGCGTAGTTCTGAAATATGACAGGATTCAGTGTATTTTATATTTATTACTGAACTGTATGACCCATTCGGGTTTATGCTTCTTCCCTCGTATAATAATAATATTAATAATATTTTAGAAATAATTGTTGTTTACTTCCTCATATTTCTCTTTCTCTTTTTCTTTCTCTCTTCTCTCTCTCTCTCTCTCTCTCTATCTCTCTCTCTCTCTATATATATATATATATATATATATATATATATATATATATATGTCGTGCCGAATATGTAAAACTGGTCAGTTAGCAAGAACTCATTTAAAATTAAGTCCTTTCAAAAATTTTCTCTTATTCGTTTAAAGATATATTTTTTTCTTTAATGTTAATGTAAAAATTTTTAATTTTGCACCAGAAGGAACTTAGAAAACTTACCTAACCTTATTATAACAAGAACAATTTATTTTAGCCTAACCCAACTAAATATATTTTATATTTGTTTACAATAATTTAATACTAAACAAACACAGTGAAATATATTTTTTTCGTTAGGTTCAGAATGATTTTGGCGAAATTATTGCATACACAAATTTTCACTTTTCCTATATGGCAAGATGAGCGTTGCTATTTAAGCCAAGATTCGGCACGACATATATATATATATATATATATATATATATATATATGCCAGCCAGCCAGCCAGCCAGCCAGCCAGCCACAAAGCCAGGGAAACAATGCACCCAACAATGAAAGAAGAGGCACATGTCAGGTGTGTGGAGAGTTTCGAGCACGCAACAGGGACGGCCGTATTCGTGCACACAATAGGTGTGCGGGATCACATATGCCCCCAGCAGAGAGCAGCCCACAGCCTCCACAGGCAGATGACAATTCCAATGGCAACCTCGTCACTTGCGATAACCTTCTGTTGGCATTCAAATCCACTGCTAGCAGTACACTATCCCACATCCCTAAAGCAGCTCGCCCATATGCAGCAGGGAAATTCACAGACCTTCTTAAGCGGGTGAATGGAGGTTCCACCAACTTAGAAGCCCGAGGCACCATCCAAGCATGGCGCAACCTTCTCTTGTTCGGCAATGTCTGTCTTGCAGTTCCTGAAAGACGAGGCAAACTGCTAACCACGTCAGTTATCAAGGCAGTGCGCAACTACCCAAGAACGGATAACTGTGTCCCTCTTCCCCATCATCGCAGGAATCAAAGAGGCAGACCCAAGAAAAGTCCTACTGAGAACGAGAAAATTTGCGCACAGGTTAGCAAAAAAATTGAGGAAGGTAACACAGTGGGAGCAATAAGAATAATTACAAGTGACGACACTGTAGCCCCCAAGGATGAGACCACGGCCCAAGCACTAAGAGACAAGCACCCAACCAGGGACACCACAGCCATCAACGACAACCCTGAGGAAGACCCTATCACTGAACAATTAATTTTGCCAGAATCGGAAGTCTATAAGGCGATCGTGTCATTTCCAGCAGGATCTGCAGGAGGTTACACTGGAATTCGACCTCAGCACCTCAAAGAGATGGTAAATCCAGTACTCGGTGAATCTGCATCAATTCTTCTCACCGAGTTAACAACTTTCGTCAACAATTGCCTGGCTGGGCGAATCCCAGAAGAAATTAAACCTTTCTTTTTTGGAGCCTCACTATGTGCTTTGAAGAAGAGGGATGGGGGAATCAGACCCATTGCAGTTGGAAACACTCTTCGCCGTCTCGTTGCCAAAGCAGCAGTGAGAAACATTCGCCTAGAAGCTGCCACTTTACTCCAGCCACACCAACTGGGCTTTGGGGTCTCTCAAGGCAGTGAAGCTGCAGCTCATGCGGCAAGGGCCTACATCAGGGACCTACCAGAAGACAAGGCCATAGTCAAACTTGATTTTAGAAATGCCTTTAATATGGTGAGGAGAGATGCTGTTTTGCCAGCTGTTCGGGTTCGGTTCCCCAGTCTCTTTCCCTTCATTTCAGCCGGCTACAGCAAACCCTCAATTCTTTTGTTTGGAGAACACGAAATTCAATCATCAGAGGGTGTTCAGCAGGGTGACCCACTTGCTCCACTTCTCTTCTGCTTGGCAGTAAGAGAACTAACTTCCAGCCTACGCAGTGAGCTCAATATATGGTACCTGGATGACGGCACTCTGGCAGGTACTGAAGAGTCCCTCGTGGGGGACCTACAACTGGTGAAAACACAGGGAGAAGGCTTGGGACTCATCCTCAATCCCTCTAAGTGTGAAATCATCACAGCGAACCAGGAAATAATCAATGCTGTGCGAAGAATCCTCCCGGAAATCTCAACTACAACTCCGTCCAACAGTACCCTCTTGGGGGCACCGCTGGGTCACCAGGCCATCGATACTGTCCTCAGGGACAAATTGAATGACCTTATGAGAATGGAGGAGAGAATAAGCGATCTTGATGCCCATGATGCTCTGTATCTCCTCACAAGGTGTCTTACTATGCCAAGACTCACTTACTTCTTGAGGTGTGCACCCTCTTTTGACAACCCAACACTCGATGAATATGACGCACACCTGAGATCAACTTTTAAGAAGGCACTGAACCTGTCACTAGAGGATGAGCAATGGGATCAGGCAACCCTCCCAGTGCGACTGGGAGGTATAGGGGTGCGTAAAGCAACGCATGTTGCTTTACCTGCTTTTCTGTCTTCGTGTTTGGCTTCCAGTGCATTAGTCAAGAAGATAGTGCCCGAACGCTTGAGAGACTTGGTAGGAGCTCAAGACCCCAGGTTTACTGAAGCAGCAATTCGGTGGGACACCCTTACAGACTCCTCCAGTAGACCAGCTCCTCCCAAACAGCACAAACAGTCCCACTGGGACAAACCGATCATGGAAAAAATCGCCAACACAATGCTCTCCAATGCTTCAGGAAAGAACAAAGCTCGTCTCCTGGCAGTGAAGGCACCACACTCAGGAGATTTCCTGTTAGCTGTTCCCAATTCCTCCCTGGGCACCCGTCTCGACCCACAGGCCATTCGGATTGGTGTTGCTCTTCGCCTAGCCGCCCCCATCCTCACCGAACATAGGTGTATTTGCGGCAGGGCGACAGCTGATCAATTCGGACTCCATGGTCTCGTGTGTCACACAGCAGAAGGGAAGTATGCCAGACATGAGGAGATCAATGACATAATAAAGAGAAGCCTCGCCACAGCCCGTTGCCCAGCTCAACGGGAACCCCAAGTACAGAGGTCTGATGGAAGTCAAAAGCGTCCTGATGGAGCCACTATGCTACCCTGGAAGGATGGAAAGCAGATTGCCTGGGACTACACCTGTGCTGCCACATTGGCAGACACCTACTTGCCATACTCTGTAGTGGAAGGGGGTGGAGCTGCCAGCCACAGGGAGACCCAGAAGATCCGAAAATATGAAGACCTTACCCCTTGCTATAACTTCATTCCAATAGGGTCGGAGACCCTTGGAGCATGGGGCAAGTGTGCTCTAAAGTTCCTCAAAGAGCTGGGTGAAAAGCTCATCATAGAAACCAAGGACCACAGGGCGACCAGCTTCCTCTTTCAGAGACTCAGTGTTGCGATCCAGAGAGGAAATGCCTGCAGCATTCTGGGCACGCGGCCCACCGCAGGGGAGCTGGACGAAGTATTCGAGATGTAGCTCTGAGTTACCTATGTTGTTTTACTTTGTATCATATTTTTGTGAATGTTTCGTCAATGTATTTTGTCTTTAAATAAAATATACATACATAATATAGGGGGTGGTAGGAGAAAATTCTCAAACAGCTTCAGGGAGAATCTTGAGTTTTCCCTGAAGCAAGTTTATTCTTTTCTCTGAGGATGAGGGTCCCCATGACAGTTCTAGAGGTGGTACCTCCCTCTATATATATATATATATATATATATATATATATATATATATATATATATATATATATATATATATATATATACATATATATATATATATATTGAAGAGAGCTTGGAAGAATAGGAGAAGTTAGGTGATAAGGAAGAAGAAAAGATAAGGAACAAGATCAGAAAAAAGAAGGGACAGTGCAGAGAAAGTGAGAAAAAAAGAGGGACGGGGAACGAAAGTAAGAAAAAGGGAAAGAACCAAGAGGGGAAGGTGGATGAGGAGGAAGGGAGAAGAGATTGGAAAACGCACAAGAACTCACGGGATGGAAGGTGTTTGTCAAATTCTGGAGAGGTTGTAGCCTTCATTGTGTGTCTGTGTTGTGTGTATATGTGTATGTGTGTGTGTGTGTGTGTGTGTGTGTGTGTGTGTGTGTGTGTGTGTGTGTGTTAGAGAAATAGTCTCTCTGCCTCTGACCTACATCTCCTTAGTGACTACCTTTAAGTTATATATTTACCTTGAGTAGTATCTGCCTTGAATAATTCACTATCTACCTTAGAGTAGTTGTCAGTGGAGTCAGCAAGACATCATATTGGTGTCAGTGTTACACAGGGAAATGTACTTGGGTCATTGTAATGGAATTTCTACTTCAGTGACCTCCTTCATCTTATCCCATAATCCTATGTATATGCAGATGACTGCACTCTGACATTTACTTATCCAGGAGAGGAAATGCCAGCTGCTGTAAGCTACGTCAGTCACCAGCTCACTGTTACATCAGCCTGGGGAAAACGATGGCAGGTTACACTTGCTTCTGAGACAACACAAATGATGGCCTCTATGCACCATGATGGTGATACTTGAGCAGTAGTATGAATAAGTACCCGGGGATGAGGTTGATATCCTTGGGGTGAAATTTGACTCCGGACTGACTATGAAGAACCACGTTGTAAATCTTGCAAACAAAGTGGCCAGGAAGCTTACATCATTTAGACGTATCTCGCATTTGCTCAACAATAAAGATTGCAAGATTGTAACGAGGCACGAGTGCTCTCACACCCTGAGTATGCTTTCCTTTCTTGCATTGCCTGCGTCCTCTTCCCCTCCCTTTTCCCCTCGCCTCACCTACGACTTCTGAACCAAATAGTGAACAGTGCAAGGCAAACATGATAAGTTCCTCAAGTCGGTTTCTGATCAGCCGGGCTGTGATGCATACGTTGGACAGCACCAGTTGCCTGGTTGATCAGGCCGGCAACAAGGAGACCTGACCTAGGAGCAGGTCATGGGGGGCGTTAACCCCCAAAATCGACTCCCGGTAGGTAGACACCAGGTAGCATCATAAACACTGGTTCCTCCTTCCCCGGTAATTATTACTGAAGATCTTAAATAAATATTACTGATTACGAGACATGTGTTCCAGTACTACGTGAACGGTATTGGAACACACAAGTATTGGAACACAAATGAAGTACATCAAACAAGATGGAAACAACAGCATCAAGTATTGGGCTCCAATATTCTCTTCCACGACCTACTGCTCCCGTCCTTTCCACCTCTCCCATAGCCGCGGAAAAGCAGAAATGCAGTAGAATTTTCTGTCTGACGGGATAAATAGAGCGGAAATTTTTAAGCAGAGTAAGAAATAAAAGAAATAAACACTGTATTCCACGGAAAAAGAAGAAAAACATTAAGGAATGTTTTCTCAGAGCGGAACCATAAGGGATAAACGGGACCGGAATGTTTATGGAAGGAGTTAACGGGGCGAGAATATTCCCGGCAACGGGAGGAAACGGGTGAACGTGTAGGGTACGGGGGGGGGGGGGAGACGAGACGTGACAAGGGAATACAAAGTTGGCAAATTGGTGCGGGTATCCGCGGACCATCACTCGGAGTGGTCCCGGACCATGGTGATTAATTGATGGCCCGACAGCACTATTCCTTCATACACGAACTGATGCTGCTGCTATTCCTTTTGCTGTTCCTGTTGCTGTTGTTCCTCTTGCCGTTGTTGTTACTGTTGATTCTGCTGCTGTAATTTTTGCTGTTATTGTTTCGGCTGCTGCTGTTGTTACTGTTTCATCTGATGTTATTCCTGTTTTCGCTACTGCTGCTGTTCCTGTTTCCGTTACCTCTGCTGGTCCTGTTTCCTCAAGTGTTGCTATTCCTGCTCCTGTTCTTTGTACTGTTGCTGCTGCTGTTCCTGTTGCTGCACTTCCTGATCAGCTGCTGCTATTATTCTCTATTTGTCCAGATGTGAAGTCATTGTGCACATTGTGTACGTGAACACTATGACACTATGTACATGGAACAGTGTACATGATATAAATAAATTGTATACATGAACAATACGTACATGAAATGTTTAGAAAAGTGTGTACATGAAATGTTTAGAAAAGTGTGTACATTGAACATTGTACGTTTAAGAAGTGTGTTGTTGATGGGAGATACTCTGCCATACTGTCTCCAGCCTTGTTAGCACCACCCAGTGAAGGAATCACCTTTACTATCATTCAGTCAGTCGCTTTCTTGCCAGAAGTGCGTTGATTTTACAAGTCATATCCTCACCCATCCTTCGGAGTGCAGGTACTGTACTTCCCACCTCCAGGACTGTAACATCATCACCCATCCTTCAGAGTGTAGGTACTGTACTTCCCACCTCCAGGACTGTAACATCCTCACCCATCCTTCTGAGTGTAGGTACTGTACTTCCCACCTCCAGGACTGTAACATCATCACCCATCCTTCAGAGTGTAGGTACTGTACTTCCCACCTCCAGGACTGTAACATCATCACCCATCCTTCAGAGTGTAGGTACTGTACTTCCCACCTCCAGGACTGTAACATCCTCACCCATCCTTCTGAGTGTAGGTACTGTACTTCCCACCTCCAGGACTGTAACATCATCACCCATCCTTCAGAGTGTAGGTACTGTACTTCCCACCACCAAGACTGTAACATCATCACCCATCCTTCAGAGTGTAGGTACTGTACTTCCCACCTCCAGGACTGTAACATCATCACCCATCCTTCAGAGTGTAGGTACTGTACTTTCCACCTCCATGACTGTAACATCCTCACCCATCTTTCAGGGTACAGGCACTGTACTTCCCACCTCCAGGACTGTAACATCCTCACCCATCATTCAGAGTGTAGGTACTGTACTTCCCACCTCCAGGACTGTAGCATCCTCACCCATCTTTCAGAGTACAGGCACTGTACTTACCACCTCCAGGACTAACATCCTCACCCATCCTTCAGAGTGCAGGTACTGTACTTTCCACCTCCAGGACTAACATCCTCACCCATCCTTCAGAGTGCAGGCACTGTACTTCTCACCTCCAGGACTGTAACATCCCCATTCATCCTTCTGAGTACAGGTACTGTACTTCCCACCTCCAGGACTGTAACATCCTCACCCATCCTTCAGAGTACAGGCACTATATTTCCCACCTCCATGACTGTAACATCCTCACCCATCCTTCAGAATACAGGTACTGTACTTCCCACCTCCAGGATGTAACATCCTCACCCATCCTTCAGAGTGCAAGTACTGTACTTCCCATCTCCAGGATGTAACATCCTCACCCATCCTTCAGAGTACAGGTACTGTACTTCCCACCTCCAGGACTAACATCCTCACCCATCCTTCAGAGTACAGGTACTGTACTTCCCACCTCCAGGACTTACATCCTTACCCATCCTTCAGAGTGCAGGTACTGTACTTCCCACCTCCAGGACTGTAGCATTCTCACCCATCCTTCAGAGTGCAGGTACTGTACTTCCCACCTCCAGGACTGTAACATCCTCACCCATCCTTTAGACTACAGGTACTGTACTTCCCACCTCCAGGACTGCAACATCCTCACCCATCCTTCAGACTACAGGTACTGTACTTCCCACCTCCAGGACTGCAACATCCTCACTCATCCTTCAGAGTGCAGATACTGTACTTCCCACCTCCAGGACTCGAGTCTGGCTAACTGGTTTCCCTGACTTCATAAAAGCCACCTTGATCACACACCAGCAACACATTAAATTAAACCTAATCACGCCTACCCTTGCCCAATCGTGCTCAGGTCACGCCCACCTCGACCTACCCATGTTCGGGACACGCCCACCTCCGCCCACCCTCACTTTTAAAATTTACAACGTTAAAGTTCGATAAAACTGGTGTTTTGAGGCTGCCTGGGAGAATATAATAAAATTTCAGATGTAATTTTGGCCAACAATGGTTCCTTGCGGAATTGGGAACACTGCAACGGGCTCCATTCATACGTCCAGACGTGTAATTTCCGCCCTTAAGTGCATCCGCTATGGTACGTGCGTATGTGAGGCTTGTGTACGCACCTGTTGAATTAGAGTACACACGCCAGTGTGCAAATACTTTTGTTTATATCGCCGATGTTCAGGTAACCAAGAAGAAACTCTAATGTTATCGACATATTTGGGTTCAGAAGTAGTGTGTGTAGCTGTGAGAATGTCACAGGGAGGAGCAGGACTGTGAAACACACACCGCGCTGAACACTACTGTTGAAATCAACAAATGATACAGTAGAAGTTCTGGGTATTGCAACAGAGAAGAATAATGTGGTTATCCTTGTATCTGAACCACCGTCAACAACGACTGAGGGTTCACTGAACACACGATAGACATCTGCCTTGAAAATTCTTCATCAATTATTATTCACCTTGAATATTTTAACTTGTGTTGAATGGAAGATGTAGACAACAGTAGTGTACCAGAATTATTACCTGGCAGCAAGTTAACCCCCCTACCCCCCCAAACACACACACACCATCCACAACCCAACCCCCCCACACACACGGGACCAAGAGCTGTGAATCAACCCCTGCAACCACAGTTAGGTGAGTACACACACACGGGACCAAGAGCCGTGATAATTAGAACTACAAACTTTGATCATACAATAGAGCGAAAAAATAATGTGAGGGACCTGGGAGTGGTAATGTCTGAGGATCTCACGTTCAAGGATCACAACAGTGCCACGATCGCACGTGCAAAGAAAATGATAGGATGGATAATGAGAACGTTCAAAACAAGAGATGCCAAGCTAATGATGATCCTTTTTAAATCACTTGTTCTCTCTAGGCTGGAATACTGCTGTACATTAACATCTCCATTCAAAGCAGGTGAAATCGCAGATCTAGAGAGTGTACAGAGAACATGACTCGCGAAATCGTAATGACACGATTGCAAACAAACCATACCACGGGCGGAGATAGAACCCGCGATCAGAGAGTCAAAACTCCAGACCGTCGCGTTAACCACTGGGTTCTATCCCCGCCCGTGGTATGGTTTGTACAGAGAACCTTTACTGCGCATGTATGCTCCATCAAACTACTGTGAACGCTTGGAAGCACTTGACTGGTACTCACTGGAGCGCAGGCGAGAGATATATATTATAATCTACACTTGGAAATCCTAGAAGGAATAGTTCCGAATCTGCACACACAAATCACTCCCTACGAAAAATACCCCCAATTAAAAGTAGGGGCGCCATTCGTACAGTAAGAGAAAACACCGTAAGTGTTTGGGGCCCAAGACTGTTCAACAGCCTCCCACCATGCTTAAGGGGAATTACCAATAGGCCCCTGGCTGCCTTCAAGAGGGAGCTGGACAGAAACTTAAAGTCGGTGCCGGATCAACCGGGCTGTGGTTCGTACGTTGGGCTACGTGCGGCCAGCAGTAACAGCCTGGTTGATCAGGCCCTGATCCACCGGGAGGCCTAGTCGTGGTCCGGGCCGCGGGGGCGGTGATCCCCGGAATACCCTCCAGGTAGACTCCAGGAAGGAATTAAAATCTTGAAGATATTACCAATAGAGAACAAACAAGAACCTTCATAAGAGATGAAAGAATCAGTGAAGGAACACAGAAAACTTGCAAATGATACCACAAATATTTCTTCACGTGCACAAAAAATCCCAGTCCAAAAACACGTCTAGAATTGACGGAAAAAAGAAATGAGTGAAATTTTGGAAGACCGGTATGAAAGACCAGTATGAAAGACCAGCATGGAAGACCAGCATGGAAGACCAGCATGAAAGACCAGTATGAAAAACCAGCATGAAAGACCAGCATGGAAGACCAGCATGGAAGACCAGTATGGAAGACCAGCATGAAAGACCAGCATGGAAGACCAGTATTGAAGATCAGCATGAAAGACCAGTATGAAAAACCAGCATGAAAGACCAGCATGGAAGATCAGCATGGAAGACCAGCATGAAAGACCAGCATGAAAGACCAGCATGGAAGACCAGCATGGAAGACCAGCATGGAAGACCAGCATGAAAGACCAGCATGGAAGACCAGCATGGAAGACCAGCATGAAACACGAGCATGAAAGACCAGCATGGAAGACCAGCATGGAAGACCAGCATGGAAGACCAGCATGGAAGACCAGCATGGAAGACCAGCATGGAAGACCAGCATGGAAGACCAGCATGAAAGACCAGCATGGAAGACCAGCATGAAAGACCAGCATGAAAGACCAGCATGAAAGACCAGCATGAAAGACCAGCATGGAAGACCAGCATGAAAGACCAGCATGAAAGACCAGCATGAAAGACCAGCATGAAAGACCAGCATGAAAGACCAGCATGAAAGACCAGCATGAAAGACCAGCATGGAAGACCAGCATGAAAGACCAGCATGAAAGACCAGCATGAAAGACCAGTATGAAAGACCAGCATGAAAGACCAGTATGAAAGACCAGCATGAAAGACCAGCATGAAAGACCAGCATGGAAGACCAGCATGAAAGACCAGCATGAAAGACCAGTATGAAAGACCAGCATGAAAGACCAGCATGAAAGACCAGCATGAAAGACCAGCATGGAAGACCAGCATGAAAGACCAGCATGAAAGACCAGCATGAAAGACCAGCATGAAAGACCAGCATGAAAGACCAGCATGAAAGACCAGTATCAAAGACCAGCATGAAAGACCAGTATGAAAGACCAGCATGAAAGACCAGCATGAAAGACCAGCATGAAAGACCAGTATGAAAGACCAGCATGAAAGACCAGCATGAAAGACCATGAAAAACCAGCATGAAAGACCAGCATGAAAGACCAGTATGAAAGACCAGCATGAAAGACCAGCATGAAAGACCAGCATGAAAAACCAGCATGAAAGACCAGCATGAAAAACCAGCATGAAAGACCATGAAAAACCAGCATGAAAGACCAGCATGAAAAACCAGCATGAAAGACCATGAAAAACCAGCATGAAAGACCAGCATGGAAGACCAGCATGAAAGACCAGCATGAAAGACCAGCATGAAAGACCAGCATGAAAGACCAGTATGAAAGACCAGCATGAAAGACCAGCATGAAAGACCAGTATGAAAGACCAGCATGAAAGACCAGTATGAAAGACCAGCATGAAAGACCATGAAAAACCAGCATGAAAGACCAGCATGAAAGACCATGAAAAACCAGCATGAAAGACCAGCATGAAAGACCAGCATGAAAGACCAGCATGAAAGACCAGCATGAAAGACCAGCATGAAAGACCAGTATGAAAGACCAGCATGAAAGACCAGCATGAAAGACCAGTATGAAAGACCAGCATGAAAGACCAGTATGAAAGACCAGCATGAAAGACCAGCATGAAAGACCAGTATGAAAGACCAGCATGAAAGACCAGTATGAAAGACCAGCATGAAAGACCAGCATGAAAGACCATGAAAAACCAGCATGAAAGACCAGCATGAAAGACCAGCATGAAAGACCATGAAAAACCAGCATGAAAGACCAGCATGAAAGACCAGCATGAAAGACCAGCATGAAAGACCAGCATGAAAGACCAGCATGAAAGACCAGTATGAAAGACCAGCATGAAAGACCAGTATGAAAGACCAGCATGAAAGACCAGCATGAAAGACCAGTATGAAAGACCAGCATGAAAGACCAGCATGAAAGACCAGCATGAAAGACCAGTATGAAAGACCAGTATGAAAGACCAGCATGAAAGACCAGCATGAAAAACCAGCATGAAAGACCAGCATGAAAGACCAGCATGAAAGACCATGAAAAACCAGCATGAAAGACCAGCATGAAAGACCATGAAAAACCAGCATGAAAGACCAGCATGAAAGACCATGAAAAACCAGCATGAAAGACCAGCATGAAAGACCATGAAAAACCAGCATGAAAGACCATGAAAAACCAGCATGAAAGACCAGCATGAAAGACCAGCATGAAAGACCAGCATGAAAGACCAGCATGAAAGACCAGCATGAAAGACCAGCATGAAAGACCAGCATGAAAGACCAGTATGAAAGACCAGCATGAAAGACTAGCATGAAAGACCATGAAAAACCAGCATGAAAGACCAGCATGAAAGACCATGAAAAACCAGCATGAAAGACCAGCATGAAAGACCATGAAAAACCAGCATGAAAGACCAGCATGAAAGACCATGAAAAACCAGCATGAAAGACCAGCATGAAAGACCATGAAAAACCAGCATGAAAGACCAGCATGAAAGACCATGAAAAACCAGCATGAAAGACCAGCATGAAAGACCATGAAAAACCAGCATGAAAGACCATGAAAAACCAGCATGAAAGACCAGCATGAAAGACCAGCATGAAAGACCAGCATGAAAGACCAGCATGAAAGACCAGCATGGAAGACCAGCATGAAAGACCAGCATGAAAGACCAGTATGAAAGACCAGCATGAAAGACCAGCATGAAAGACCAGCATGAAAGACCAGCATGAAAGACCAGCATGAAAGACCAGCATGAAAGACCAGCATGGAAGACCAGTATGAAAGACCAGCATGAAAGACCAGTATGAAAGACCAGCATGAAAGACCAGTATGAAAGACCAGCATGAAAGACCAGCATGAAAGACCAGCATGAAAGACCAGTATGAAAGACCAGCATGAAAGACCAACATGAAAGACCATGAAAAACCAGCATGAAAGACCAGCATGAAAGACCAGTATGAAAGACCAGCATGAAAGACCAGCATGAAAGACCAGCATGAAAAACCAGCATGAAAAACCAGCATGAAAGACCATGAAAAACCAGCATGAAAGACCAGCATGAAAAACCAGCATGAAAGACCATGAAAAACCAGCATGAAAGACCAGCATGGAAGACCAGCATGAAAGACCAGCATGAAAGACCAGCATGAAAGACCAGCATGAAAGACCAGTATGAAAGACCAGCATGAAAGACCAGCATGAAAGACCAGTATGAAAGACCAGCATGAAAGACCAGTATGAAAGACCAGCATGAAAGACCATGAAAAACCAGCATGAAAGACCAGCATGAAAGACCAGCATGAAAGACCAGCATGAAAGACCATGAAAAACCAGCATGAAAGACCAGCATGAAAGACCAGCATGAAAGACCAGCATGAAAGACCAGCATGAAAGACCAGCATGAAAGACCAGCATGAAAGACCAGTATGAAAGACCAGCATGAAAGACCAGCATGAAAGACCAGTATGAAAGACCAGCATGAAAGACCAGTATGAAAGACCAGCATGAAAGACCAGCATGAAAGACCAGTATGAAAGACCAGCATGAAAGACCAGCATGAAAGACCAGCATGAAAAACCAGCATGAAAGACCAGCATGAAAGACCAGCATGAAAGACCATGAAAAACCAGCATGAAAGACCAGCATGAAAGACCATGAAAAACCAGCATGAAAGACAGCATGAAAGACCAGCATGAAAGACCATGAAAAACCAGCATGAAAGACCAGCATGAAAGACCAGCATGAAAGACCATGAAAAACCAGCATGAAAGACCAGCATGAAAGACCATGAAAAACCAGCATGAAAGACCAGCATGAAAGACCAGCATGAAAGACCAGCATGAAAGACCAGTATGAAAGACCAGCATGAAAGACCAGCATGAAAGACCAGCATGAAAGACCAGCATGAAAGACCAGCATGAAAGACCAGCATGAAAGACCAGTATGAAAGACCAGCATGAAAGACCAGCATGAAAGACCATGAAAAACCAGCATGAAAGACCAGCATGAAAGACCATGAAAAACCAGCATGAAAGACCAGCATGAAAGACCATGAAAAACCAGCATGAAAGACCAGCATGAAAGACCATGAAAAACCAGCATGAAAGACCAGCATGAAAGACCATGAAAAACCAGCATGAAAGACCAGCATGAAAGACCATGAAAAACCAGCATGAAAGACCAGCATGAAAGACCATGAAAAACCAGCATGAAAGACCATGAAAAACCAGCATGAAAGACCAGCATGAAAGACCAGCATGAAAGACCAGCATGAAAGACCAGCATGAAAGACCAGTATGAAAGACCAGCATGAAAGACCAGCATGAAAGACCAGTATGAAAGACCAGCATGAAAGACCAGCATGAAAGACCATGAAAAACCAGCATGAAAGACCAGCATGAAAGACCATGAAAGACCAGCATGAAAGACCATGAAAAACCAGCATGAAAGACCATGAAAAACCAGCATGAAAGACCAGCATGAAAGACCAGCATGAAAGACCAGCATGAAAGACCAGTATGAAAGACCAGCATGAAAGACCAGTATGAAAGACCAGCATGAAAGACCAGCATGAAAGACCATGAAAAACCAGCATGAAAGACCATGAAAAACCAGCATGAAAGACCATGAAAAACCAGCATGAAAGACCAGCATGAAAGACCAGCATGAAAGACCATGAAAAACCAGCATGAAAGACCAGCATGAAAGACCAGCATGAAAGACCAGCATGAAAGACCAGCATGAAAGACCAGTATGAAAGACCAGCATGAAAGACCAGCATGAAAGACCAGCATGAAAGACCAGCATGAAAGACCAGCATGAAAGACCAGCATGAAAGACCAGCATGAAAGACCAGTATGAAAGACCAGCATGAAAGACCAGTATGAAAGACCAGCATGAAAGACCAGCATGAAAGACCAGTATGAAAGACCAGCATGAAAGACCATGAAAAACCAGCATGAAAGACCAGCATGAAAGACCAGCATGAAAGACCAGTATGAAAGACCAGCATGAAAGACCATGAAAAACCAGCATGAAAGACCAGCATGAAAGACCAGCATGAAAGACCAGTATGAAAGACCAGCATGAAAGACCAGTATGAAAGACCAGCATGAAAGACCAGCATGAAAGACCAGTATGAAAGACCAGCATGAAAGACCAGCATGAAAGACCAGCATGAAAGACCAGCATGAAAGACCAGCATGAAAGACCAGTATGAAAGACCAGCATGAAAGACCAGTATGAAAGACCAGCATGAAAGACCAGCATGAAAGACCAGTATGAAAGACCAGCATGAAAGACCAGCATGAAAGACCAGTATGAAAGACCAGCATGAAAGACCAGTATGAAAGACCAGCATGAAAGACCAGCATGAAAGACCAGCATGAAAGACCAGCATGAAAGACCAGCATGAAAGACCAGTATGAAAGACCAGCATGAAAGACCAGCATGAAAGACCAGTATGAAAGACCAGCATGAAAGACCAGCATGAAAGACCAGTATGAAAGACCAGCATGAAAGACCAGCATGAAAGACCATGAAAAACCAGCATGAAAGACCAGCATGAAAGACCATGAAAAACCAGCATGAAAGACCATGAAAAACCAGCATGAAAGACCAGCATGAAAGACCATGAAAAACCAGCATGAAAGACCAGCATGAAAGACCAGCATGAAAGACCAGTATGAAAGACCAGCATGAAAGACCAGTATGAAAGACCAGCATGAAAGACCAGCATGAAAGACCAGTATGAAAGACCAGCATGAAAGACCAGCATGAAAGACCAGCATGAAAGACCAGCATGAAAGACCAGCATGAAAGACCAGCATGAAAGACCAGCATGAAAGACCAGTATGAAAGACCAGCATGAAAGACCAGTATGAAAGACCAGCATGAAAGACCAGCATGAAAGACCAGCATGAAAGACCAGCATGAAAGACCAGTATGAAAAACCAGCATGAAAGACCAGCATGAAAGACCAGCATGAAAGACCAGTATGAAAGACCAGCATGAAAGACCATGAAAAACCAGCATGAAAGACCAGCATGAAAGACCAGCATGAAAGACCAGTATGAAAGACCAGCATGAAAGACCAGTATGAAAGACCAGCATGAAAGACCAGCATGAAAGACCAGTATGAAAGACCAGCATGAAAGACCAGTATGAAAGACCAGCATGAAAGACCAGCATGAAAGACCAGCATGAAAGACCAGTATGAAAGACCAGCATGAAAGACCAGTATGAAAGACCAGCATGAAAGACCAGCATGAAAGACCAGCATGAAAGACCAGTATGAAAGACCAGCATGAAAGACCAGCATGAAAGACCAGTATGAAAGACCAGCATGAAAGACCAGCATGAAAGACCAGCATGAAAGACCAGTATGAAAGACCAGCATGAAAGACCAGCATGAAAGACCAGTATGAAAGACCAGCATGAAAGACCAGCATGAAAGACCAGTATGAAAGACCAGCATGAAAGACCAGCATGAAAGACCAGTATGAAAGACCAGCATGAAAGACCAGTATGAAAGACCAGCATGAAAGACCAGTATGAAAGACCAGCATGAAAGACCAGCATGAAAGACCAGCATGAAAGACGAGTATGAAAGACCAGTATGAAAGACCAGCATGAAAGACCAGCATGAAAGACCAGCATGAAAGACCAGCATGAAAGACCAGCATGAAAGACCAGTATGAAAGACCACCATGGAAGACCATGAAAAACCAGCATGAAAGACCAGCATGAAAGACCAGCATGAAAGACCAGTATGAAAGACCAGTATGAAAGACCAGCATGAAAGACCAGCATGAAAGACCAGCATGAAAGACCAGTATGAAAGACCAGCATGAAAGACCAGCATGAAAGACCATGAAAAACCAGCATGAAAGACCAGCATGAAAGACCATGAAAAACCAGCATGAAAGACCAGCATGAAAGACCAGCATGAAAGACCAGTATGAAAGACCAGCATGAAAGACCAGCATGAAAGACCAGCATGAAAGACCAGTATGAAAGACCAGCATGAAAGACCAGCATGAAAGACCAGCATGAAAGACCAGCATGAAAGACCAGCATGAAAGACCAGCATGAAAGACCAGCATGAAAGACCAGCATGAAAGACCAGCATGAAAGACCAGTATGAAAGACCAGCATGAAAGACCAGCATGAAAGACCAGCATGAAAGACCAGCATGAAAGACCAGCATGAAAGACCAGCATGAAAGACCAGTATGAAAGACCAGCATGAAAGACCAGCATGAAAGACCAGTATGAAAGACCAGCATGAAAGACCAGCATGAAAGACAAGTATGAAAGACCAGTATGAAAGACCAGCATGAAAGACCAGCATGAAAGACCAGCATGAAAGACCAGTATGAAAGACCAGCATGAAAGACCAGCATGAAAGACCAGCATGAAAGACCAGCATGAAAGACCAGCATGAAAGACCAGCATGAAAGACCAGTATGAAAGACCAGCATGAAAGACCAGTATGGAAGACCAGCATGAAAGACCAGTATGAAAGACCAGCATGAAAGACCAGTATGAAAGACCAGCATGAAAGACCAGTATGGAAGACCAGTATAATTCAGTGATGCACTCAACAGGAGAGTTGAAAGTCTTTTTCATTACTTCATCCATTAATACAGATCATATATCTGACTTCAAACATCTCCTTAGTATTCATAAAATATAAACAATAAACACGAGTGTAACACTTGGGACTGATTGGTAGGATATTTATCATCATCCACTTGGTAAAGGATGGCACTCTCATCCAGTCATCCACGTGGTAAAGGATGGCACTCTCATCCAGTCATGCACTTAGTGAAAGGTGGCACTCTCATCCAGTCATCCACTTAGTGAAAGATGGCACTCTCATCCAGTCATCCACGTGGTAAAGGATGGCACTCTCATCCAGTCATCCACGTGGTAAAGGATGGCACTCTCATCCAGTCATCCACTTAGTGAAAGGTGGCACTCTCATCCAGCAGTATAATTAGCACTTGCAGTCATCAGTCTCTGGAGAACGCTCAGTAGGCAGTAGAGAGAACGTAGGGGCTATTTATATTAACTTTCCTGACTAATAAAACACAGTAATAATAATCATAATATTAAAGCCTAATATAATCTTAGCAAAGTAAGTTTTTCAAGAGGAAAATGGATTACATCTCCAGCAAGTGCCTGATCAACCAGGCTGTGATGGCTGTGTAGACCAGCGAGGGTAGAAAGAAATCTTTAAAACTTGTGACAGATTCATTCCAGCCCTCTTCTCATTCTTCCTCTTCCCTTTCCTCATTCTTCCTCTTTTCTTTCCTCTTCCTCCTGCCTCTTCCTCCTGCCTCTTCCTCACTATTTCTTCCTGGCTTTAAATCTTACCTCTGGTGCCCAGTAGGGTTTCCAGTGAGGCTTCCAGTGTAAATTACACGATGTTTTTCCCCCTCTTTCCTTCCACCTGGTGCCTGAGATAACTACTACTCACCCAAATGCATCTTTTTCCCAGTCAGGACCCAGACCAAGACCTCTTCACCTCTACCCATACCTCCTATCTCAGCCCCGTCCTCTTCTGACCAGGTTGGTGGGCGGCAACCATCCAGTGAGGTTGTACCGTCCTGTAAAATGGAAGCTTGTTAAATGTTTTGCACTCTGGCAGGATTGCTGAACTTGCTGTCTCATGAATACACACACACACACACGCACATACACACACACACACACACACACACACACACACACACACACACACACACACACACACACACACACACACACACACACACATCACACACACACCACACACATCACACACATCACACACATCACACACATCACACACACCACACACACCACACACACCACACACAACACACACAACACACCACACACACCACACACAACACACCACACACAACACACCACACACACAACACACCACACACACAACACACCACACACACAACACACCACACACACAACACACCACACACACAACACACCACACACACAACACACCACACACCACAACACACCACACACCACAACACACCACACACCACAACACACCACACACCACAACACACCACACACCACAACACACCACACACCACACACCACCACACACCACCACACACACAACACCACACACACAACACCACACACACAACACCACACACACAACACCACACACACAACACCACACACACAACACCACACACACACCACACACACACCACACACACAACACAACACACCACACACAACACACCACACACAACACACCACACACAACACACCACACACAACACACCACACACAACACACCACACACAACACACCACACACAACACACCACACACAACACACCACACACAACACACCACACACAACACACCACACACAACACACCACACACAACACACCACACACAACACACACCACACACAACACACACCACACACAACACACACCACACACAACACACACCACACACAACACACACCACACACAACACACACCACACACAACACACACACCACACACAACACACACACCACACAACACACAACCACACACACCACACACAACACACACACCACACACAACACACACACCACACACAACACACACACCACACACAACACACACACCACACAACACACACACACCACACAACACACACAACACACACACCACACAACACACACACCACACAACACACACACCACACAACACACACACCACACAACACACACACCACACAACACACACCACACAACACACACACCACACAACACACACACCACACAACACACACACCACACAACACACACACCACACCACACACACACCACACCACACACACACAACACAACACACACACAACACAACACCACAACACACACAACACAACACCTAATTGTGGGATGTTAGGCGATCACAGGGATGTTAGGAAGTATTTCTTCAGCCACAGAGTAATCACGAAGTGGAATAGTTTGGGAAGCAATGTAGTGGAGGCAGTATCGATACATAGCTTTAAGCAGAGGTATGATAAAGCTCACGGTTCAGGGAGAATGACTTAGTAGCGACCAGTGATGAGGCGGGGCCAGAAGCTAAGACTCGACCCCCTGCAACCTCAACTAGGTGAGTACTCTCTCTCTCTCTCTCTCTCTCTCTCTAAAGAGCAAGCAAGCACATACAGAATAAGAAAATGAGGGCTCTTGGTAGGGGTTGAAGGGTTTAGGGCCATGGGTAGGGGTGTGGGGTGAGGATCCTGGGATGGGGTGAGGGATGTGGGTAAGGGGTGAGGGAGGTAAGAATATGCTAATCTGTGCTGGAGGTGAGGTGGAGGTTGCCAAGTGGAGCAGTGTACATGATTCTCCGGTGATTTGTGATGCTGGCTGAGTGATCTCCTGTCTCCTGCTGGCTCTCTCTCTCTCTCTCTCTCTCTCTCTCTCTCTCTCTCTCTCTCTCTCTCTCTCTCTCTCTCTCTCTCTCTCTCTCTCTCTCTCTCTCTCTCTCTCTCTCTCTCTCTCTCTCTCTCTCTCTCTCTCCCTCCCTCCCCCCTTCTCTCTCTCCCCCTCCCCCTCTCTCCCCCCTCTCTCTCTCCCCCTCCCCCTCCCCCTCTCTCTCTCTCACACACACACACACACACACACACACACACACACACACACACACACACACACACACACACACACACACACACACACACACACACACACACACACACACACACTACGAAGGGATCTGGACAAGCTGCAGGACTGGTCCACAAACTGGCTCCTGGAATTCAGTCCTACCAAGTGCAAAGTCATGAAGGTTTTGGAAGGGCAAAGAAGACCGCAGACGGAGTACAGTCTAGGGGGCATAGACTACAAACCTCACTCAAGGAAAAGGGTCTAGGGGTGAGTATAACACCAGGCACATCTCCTGAGGCGCACATCAATCAAATAACTGCTGCAGTGTATGGGAGCCTGGCAAACCTAAGAACAGCTTTCCGACAACTTAATAAGGAATCGTTCAGGATCCTGTACACCGTGTACGTTAGGTCTACATTGGAGTATGCAGTACCAGTTTGGAACCCACACCTAGTCAAGCACGTAAGGAAACTAGAGAAAGTGCAGAAGTTTGCAACAAGAGCTAAGGGGTATGTCCTACGAGGAGAGGTTAAAGGAAATCGACCTGACGACATTGGAGGACAGGAGAGATAGGGGGATATGATAATGACATATAACATACTGAGAGGAATTGACAAGGTGGACAAAGACAGGATGTTCCAGAGATGGGACACAGCAACAAGGGGGTCACAGTTGGAAGTTGAAAACACAGATGAATCACAGGGATGTTAGGAAGTATTTCTTCAGAGTTGTCAGGAAGTGGAACAGTTTGAGAAATGACGTAGTGGAGGCAGGATCCATACATAGCTTCAAGAGGAGGTATGATAAAGCTCATGGAGCAGGAATAATGACGTAGTCGAGGCCAGTGAAGAGGCGAGGCCAGGAGCTGTGACTCGACCCCTGCAATCACACTCGTGCCTTCCCTCCTTCCTCTTTGTCTTTATTTACTTCTTCCTCCCTCTTCTCGCATCTTTCCTCCTCTTCCTTTGCCTCTTCCATTCCCAGTTTCCTTATCCTTTTCATTCAACATTTATCTTGCTTCCTTTCTACCCAAATTCACCTTTTCCGCCTTCTGCCAACCATAGCATGGAGAGAGAGAGAGGAGGAGGGGGATGGGGAGGAATGTATTTGTGTGAGGCAGATAAAATAAGTATTCTTGGTAACCACTTGAGTACAAGCCTGAGTGCTTGAAGAGGAGAGGGAGGAATTTAGTGTGGGGGGGGGGAGTGGTTGTTGGGGAGGTAGGGAGGGGAAGAACTGTATCTCAAATTTCCCCACAGGGTGCCACTCTCTTCACAGGGTGCCACTGTCCTCAGGGTGCCACTCTCCCCACAGGGTGCCACTCTCCCCACAGGGTGCCACTTCCCCCAGGGTGCCAATATTACCCCAGGGTGCCACTCTCCACAGTAAACTAGCCACTACCATCCATAGGATGGATATGTGGTGAACAATAAACTAGCCACTTCGGCATCAAAATCTAATATCTCTAGATAACACCAACATCTTGCTCACCTCTCCTGATAACACCAACATCTTACTCACCTCTCCTGATAACACCAACATCTTACTCACCTCTCCTGATAACACCAACATCTTACTCACCTCTCCTGATAACACCAACATCTTACTCACCTCTCCTGATAACACCAACATCTTACTCACCTCTCCTGATAACACCAACATCTTACTCACCTCTCCTGATAACACCAACATCTTACTCACCTCTCTAGATAACACCAACATCTTACTCACCTCTCTAGATAACACCAACATCTTACTCACCTCTCCTTATAACACCAATATCTTACCTCTCCTGATAACACCAACATCTTACTCACCTCTCCTGATAACACCAACATCTTACTCACCTCTCCAGATAACACCAATATCTTACTCACCTCTCCTGATAACACCAACATCTTACTCACCTCTCCAGATAACACCAATATCTTACTCACCTCTCCAAATAACACCAATATCTTACTCACTTCTCCTGATAACACCAGTATCTTACTCACCTCTCCTGATAACACCAGTATCTTACTCACCTCTCCTGATAACACCAACATCTTACTCACCTCTCCTGATAACACCATCTTATTCACTTCTGATAACACCAACATCATACTCCTGATAACACCAACATCTTACTCACCTCTCTTGATAACACCAACATCTTACTCACCTCTCCTGATAACACCAACATCTTACTCACCTCTCCTGATAACACCAACATCTTACTCACCTCTCCTGATAACACCAACATCTTACTCACCTCTCCTGATAACACCAACATCTTACTCACCTCTCCTGATAACACCATCTTACTCACATCTGATACCAATATCTTACTCACCTCTCCTGATAACACCAACATCTTACTCACCTCTCCTGATAACACCAACATCTTACTCACCTCTCCTGATAACACCAACATCTTACTCACCTCTCCTGATAACACCAACATCTTACTCACCTCTCTAGATAACACCAACATCTTACTCACCTCTCTAGATAACACCAACATCTTACTCACCTCTCCTTATAACACCAATATCTTACCTCTCCTGATAACACCAACATCTTACTCACCTCTCCTGATAACACCAACATCTTACTCACCTCTCCCGATAACACCAACATCTTACTCACCTCTCCCGATAACACCAACATCTTACTCACCTCTCCTGATAACACCAACATCTTACTCACCTCTCCTGATAACACCAACATCTTACTCACCTCTCCAGATAACACCAATATCTTACTCACCTCTCCTGATAACACCAACATCTTACTCACCTCTCCAGATAACACCAATATCTTACTCACCTCTCCAGATAACACCAATATCTTACTCACTTCTCCTGATAACACCAGTATCTTACTCACCTCTCCTGATAACACCAGTATCTTACTCACCTCTCCTGATAACACCAACATCTTACTCACCTCTCCTGATAACACCAACATCTTACTCACCTCTCCTGATAACACCAACATCTTACTCACCTCTCCTGATAACACCAACATCTTACTCACCTCTCCTGATAACACCAACATCTTACTCACCTCTCCTGATAACACCAACATCTTACTCAACTCTCCTGATAACACCATCATCTTACTCACTTCTGATAATACCAATATCTTACTCACCTCTCCTGATAACACCAACATTTTACTCACCTCTCCTGATAACACCAACATCTTACTCACCTCTCCTGATAACACCAACATCTTATTCACCTCTCCTGATACCAATATCTTACTCACCTCTCCTGATAACACCAACATGTTACTCACCTCTCCTGATAACACCAACATCTTACTCACCTCTCCTGATAACACCAACATCTTACTCACCTCTCCTGATAACACCAATATCTTACTCAACTCTCCTGATAACACCAACATCTTACTCACCTCTCCTGATAACACCATCATCTTACTTCTGATAATACCAATATCTTACTCACCTCTCCTGATAACACCAACATCTTATTCACCTCTCCTGATAACACCAACATCTTACTCACCTCTCCTGATAACACCAACATCTTATTCAGTACACATATTCACATCCATGGAAAAGTTGAAATATTTCCACCTTGTCTCATTTTTTCACACTCCTTCGTTCCTTCCGGAAACGAGATTACGCGGCCGGCTGTATGGAAATTTGCGAGAGAGAGAGAGAGAGAGAGAGAGAGAGAGAGAGAGAGAGAGAGAGAGATAGAGATAGAGATAGAGATAGAGAGAGAGAGAGAGAGAGAGAGAGAGAGAGAGAGAGAGAGAGAGAGAGAGAGAGAGAGAGAGAGAGAGAGAGAGATCTGTCATTTCAGCAGAGCCTTCAACATAGGAGGGATGTGGGTGGCCT
>NC_091366.1:11181581-11204081 GCF_038502225.1 Cherax quadricarinatus
GACCACAAATGCAAGTTTTTACAGACGAATCTCCAGCTAGCGGGTTCAATCCCGCCCGTGGTATGGTTTGTTTGCAATCGTGTCATTACGATTTCGTGAGTCAAGTTAATATCTGGCTGTTTTCAAGAAGGAACCGGACAGGTTCCTCAAGTTCCTGATCTGCCGGGCTGTGGTACGTAGGTTGAACCTCTTGCGGCCAGCAGTAACAAGCTAGTTGATCAGGCCTTATCCACCAAGAGGCCTGGTCTGGGACGTGGCCGAGGGGGCGCTGACCCCCAAAAGCATCCTTCAGGAGGAAATGAAGTAGAAAGAAAGAGGAAGAAAAAGTCTGTGAAGAGGAGGAAGAAGAGAGTGAGTAGGGGATAATTTTTTCTCTCTCTCTCACACACACACACACACACACACACACACACACACACACACACACACACACACACACACACACACACACACACAGCGGGCCAGGAGATATGTCTCGACCCCTACCACCACAACTGGGCGAGAACAGCAATTTCTGGAAATCAGAAGATGGGAGGTAGTGAAGGAGGTGATGAAGCCGAGATGGAAGAGGAACGTGGATTTACAAGCAGACAAGAAGTGTGATGGAGTGTTAAATGAAGGAAGAGGGGGAGGAGGAGAGTCAAGAGAAAGAGAAGAGGAAGGGAAGTAAGAGAGAGAAAAGAGAATGGTAGAAGAAGACGCAAGAGAAGGGTAGGAGGCGAAGAGATAAGTGAAAGAAAGAGATAAAAGAAATTAAAGGGTAGGAGAATAGGTAAGAGAATGAGAAGAGAAGAAATAAGCGAAAGATAAGAGGAGAAGAGGTAAGAGAAAGATGAGAGAAGAGGAGGTAAGAGAAAAAGCAGTGTAGGACGAGAGGAGGAGGAAGGGGAATGGAAATGGAATAGCTAATTTAAAAGAAAATAAGGAATAGGAGGAAGAGGTTAAGGAATGGGAAGAAAATGCAAAAGTGGAGAAATGGATGAATAGGCAGAGAAACTGGAAGAGCAAGGAATTGGAGAACGGGAAGAAAAGGTGAAAAATGGAATTATTACGTTTAACAGAATAAGGAACAGAAGGAATACGAGAAAGATGAAGGGATGGAAGAGGAGGAAGAGGAAAAATAAGAGAAATAGGAAGAGGAAAAGGAATACGAAGAGGAAGAGCCGGAATAGAGGCAGGAAATAGGTGGATGTTGCCACTGGTGGAATAGGAACCGGTGGAACAGGTGAAAATGATGCAGAGAGGGAAAGAAAGAGAACAATGATAGACGGTAAATGGTGTCTAGGGTGTTGAGGTTGACAGGTGTTAAGGTTGTTGGCAGGTGTTTTTGGTGTTAAGGTTGTTGGCAGGTGTTTTTAGTGTTAAGGTTGTTGTAAGGTATATAGGGTGTTGATGTTAGGTGTTGAGCTGAGGGTGATTATCTCCTATTTATGTGAAATTTATCGGGGATTTACCTGAGATTTAATTGGGATGCACCTGGGATTTACCGGTGATTTCCCAGGGCCGGGGCCATGGCCGGGGCCTGAGCCGAGACCAGGGTCGGGGCCAGAGCCGGGGTCAGGGCCGGGGCCAAGGCCGGGGTCAGGGCCGGAGTCAGGGCCGGGGTCAGGGCCGGGGCCAAGGCCGGGGTCAGGGCCGGGGTCAGGGCCGGGGCCAGAGCCGGGGTCAGGGCCGGGGCCTGAGCCGGGGTCAGGGCCGGGGCCAGGGCCGGGGCCTGAGCCGGGACCAGGGTCAGGGTCATGGCCGGGGTCAGGGTCAGGGCCGGGGCCAGAGCCGGGGTCAGGGCCGGGGTCAGGGCCGGGGCCAGAGCCGGGGTCATGGCCGGGGCCTGAGCCGGGACCAGGGTCGGGGTCATGGCCGGGGTCAGGGCCGGGGTCAGCCGGGGTCAGACCTCCTGGTTGATACATCAGTCACAGCTGAACGTCTGCGATATATAGAAATGTAATAAATTTATATTTGTGTATTTATGTTTGTTTACGCTTGTTTGTGTATTTACGTCTGGCAGCGAGGGATGCGGGCATTATAAGAGTTTCTTAGAACGTGGGTATAACCACGCTCTCCTTCCTGTTATTCCTCCTTAATCTTGCTTCCTCTTTATCTTCCTCATTCTCCCCTCTTTCCTTTCTGTCTCCCTCCTCTTCCTCTACCTTCCTCCTCTTCCTCTACCTTCCTCTTCTTCCTCTACCTTCCTCTTCTTCCTCTACCTTCCTCTTCTTCCTCATCCTCCTGTCACTACCTTCCTGCTCCTCATGCCTCTAGTAGTGAACACACAGTAGGCTTCCTGAGTGTTCCAGTGCTCGATGCCTCTCCTCGGTGAGCACACAGGCTTCCTGAGGGTTCCAGTGCTCGATGCCTCTCCTCGGTGAGCACACAGTAGGCTTCCTGAGTGTTCCAGTGCTCGATGCCTCTCCTCGGTGAGCACACAGGCTTCCTGAGGGTTCCAGTGCTCGATGCCTCTCCTCGGTGAGCACACAGTAGGCTTCGTGAGTGTTCCAGTGCTCGATGCCTCTCCTCGGTGAGCACACAGTAGGCTTCGTGAGTGTTCCAGTGCTCGATGCCTCTCCTAGGTGAGCACACAGTAGGCTTCCTGAGTGTTCCAGTGCTCGATGCCTCTCCTCAGTGAGCACACAGTAGGCTTCCTGAGTGTTCCAGTGCTCGATGCCTCTCCTCAGTGAGCACACAGTAGGCTTCCTGAGTGTTCCAGTGCTCGATGCCTCTCCTCAGTGAGCACACAGTAGGCTTCCTGAGTGTTCCAGTGCTCGATGCCTCTCCTCAGTGAGCACACAGTAGGCTTCCTGAGTGTTCCAGTGCTCGATGCCTCTCCTCACAGTAGGCTTCGTGAGTGTTCCAGTGCTCGATGCCTCTCCTCAGTGAGCACACAGTAGGCTCCCTGAGTGTTCCAGTGCTCGATGCCTCTCCTCAGTGAGCACATAGTAGGCTTCCTGAGTGTTCCAGTGCTCGATGCCTCTCCTCAGTGAGCACACAGTAGGCTTCCTGAGTGTTCCAGTGCTCGATGCCTCTCCTCGGTGAGCACACAGTAGGCTTCCTGAGTGTTCCAGTGCTCGATGCCTCTCCTCAGTGAGCACACAGTAGGCTTCCTGAGTGTTCCAGTGCTCGATGCCTCTCCTCGGTGAGCACACAGTAGGCTTCCTGAGTGTTCCAGTGCTCGATGCCTCTCCTCAGTGAGCACACAGTAGGCTTCCTGAGTGTTCCAGTGCTCGATGCCTCTCCTCAGTGAGCACACAGTAGGCTTCCTGAGTGTTCCAGTGCTCGATGCCTCTCCTCGGTGAGCACACAGTAGGCTTCCTGAGTGTTCCAGTGCTCGATGCCTCTCCTCGGTGAGCACACAGTAGGCTTCGTGAGTGTTCCAGTGCTCGATGCCTCTCCTCGGTGAGCACACAGTAGGCTTCGTGAGTGTTCCAGTGCTCGATGCCTCTCCTCGGTGAGCACACAGTAGGCTTCCTGAGTGTTCCAGTGCTCGATGCCTCTCCTCGGTGAGCACACAGTAGGCTTCCTGAGTGTTCCAGTGCTCGATGCCTCTCCTCGGTGAGCACACAGTAGGCTTCCTGAGTGTTCCAGTGCTCGATGCCTCTCCTCAGTGAGCACACAGTAGGCTTCGTGAGTGTTCCAGTGCTCGATGCCTCTCCTCGGTGAGCACACAGTAGGCTTCCTGAGTGTTCCAGTGCTCGATGCCTCTCCTCGGTGAGCACACAGTAGGCTTCCTGAGTGTTCCAGTGCTCGATGCCTCTCCTCGGTGAGCACACAGTAGGCTTCCTGAGTGTTCCAGTGCTCGATGCCTCTCCTCGGTGAGCACACAGTAGGCTTCCTGAATGTTCCAGTGCTCGATGCCTCTCCTCAGTGAGCACACAGTAGGCTTCGTGAGTGTTCCAGTGCTCGATGCTTTTCGGTGAGCACACAGTAGGCTTCGTGAGTGTTCCAGTGCTCGATGCCTCTCCTCGGTGAGCACACAGTAGGCTTCGTGAGTGTTCCAGCGCTCGATGCCTCTCCTCGGTGAGCACACAGTAGGCTTCGTGAGTGTTCCAGTGCTCGATGCCTCTCCTCAGTGAGCACACAGTAGGCTTCGTGAGTGTTCCAGTGCTCGATGCCTCTCCTCAGTGAGCACACAGTAGGCTTCGTGAGTGTTCCAGTGCTCGATGCCTCTACTCAGTGAGCACACAGTAGGCTTCGTGAGTGTTCCAGTGCTCCACACAGGCTCCCTGAGTGTTCCAGTGCTCCACACAGTAGGCTCCCTGAGTGTTCCAGTGCTCCACACAGTAGGCTCCCTGAGTGTTCCAGTGCTCCACACAGTAGGCTCCCTGAGTGTTCCAGTGCTCCACACAGTAGGCTCCCTGAGTGTTCCAGTGCTCCACACAGTAGGCTCCCTGAGTGTTCCAGTGCTCCACACAGTAGGCTCCCTGAGTGTTCCAGTGCTCCACACAGTAGGCTCCCTGAGTGTTCCAGTGCTCCACACAGTAGGCTCCCTGAGTGTTCCAGTGCTCCACACAGTAGGCTCCCTGAGTGTTCCAGTGCTCCACACAGTAGGCTCCCTGAGTGTTCCAGTGCTCCACACAGTAGGCTCCCTGAGTGTTCCAGTGCTCCACACAGTAGGCTCCCTGAGTGTTCCAGTGCTCCACACAGTAGGCTCCCTGAGTGTTCCAGTGCTCCACACAGTAGGCTCCCTGAGTGTTCCAGTGCTCCACTCAGTAGGCTCCCTGAGTGTTCCAGTGCTCCACACAGTAGGCTCCCTGAGTGTTCCAGTGCTCCACACAGGCTCCCTGAGTGTTCCAGTGCTCCACACAGTAGGCTCCCTGAGTGTTCCAGTGCTCCACACAGTAGGCTCCCTGAGTGTTCCAGTGCTCCACACAGTAGGCTCCCTGAGTGTTCCAGTGCTCCACACAGTAGGATCCCTGAGTGTTCCAGTGCTCCACACAGTAGGCTCCCTGAGTGTTCCAGTGCTCCACACAGTAGGCTCCCTGAGTGTTCCAGTGCTCCACACAGTAGGCTCCCTGAGTTTCATTTTACACTAACTTGTAAATTTCGTCAACGTGTCAGTTGGAATTTAGTAAATGAGCCGTCGAGTGTAATGACAGTAGCTGGCTTGTGGGGAGATTGTGGGGTGGGGAGAAGGTTGTGGGGTGGGGAGAAGGTTGTAGGGTGGGGAGAAGGTTGTGGGATGGGGAGAAGGTTGTGGGGTGGGGAGAAGGTTGTGGGGTGGGGAGATTGTGGGGTGGGGAGGTTGTAGGGTGGGGAGAAGGTTGTGGTGGATGGGGAGAAGGTTGTGGGATGGGGAGAAGGTTGTGGGGTGGGGAGAAGGTTGTGGGGTGGGGAGAAGGTTGTGGGGTGGGGAGATTGTGGGGTGGGGAGAAGGTTGTGGGGTGGGGAGATTGTGGGGTGGGGAGAAGGTTGTGGGGTGGGGAGAAGGTTGTGGGATGGGGAGAAGGTTGTGGGATGGGGAGAAGATTGTGGGGTGGGGAGAAGGTTGTGGGGTGGGGAGAAGGTTGTGGGGTGGGGAGAAGGCTGTGGGGTGGGGAGATTGTGGGGTGGGGAGAAGGTTGTGGGGTGTGGAGAAGGTTGGGGAGGGGGTGGGATGGGAAGAAGAGAGTAGTTCCACTAGAGAGAGTAATGCCACTAGAGTGTCATTAGAGTAGCTCCATTTTAGAGAGCAGTGCCACAAGAAAGAGTAGCGTCACTAGAGAGAGTAGTTCCACTAGAAAGTAGTGCCACTATAGTGTGACTAGTGTCACTAGAGTAGTGTCACTATAGTGTCCCTGGAGAGTAGTGCAACTATAGTGCCACTACAATAGTGCCACTGGGTCTAGATATTTTTCTCACTAATTAAGAAAGTATTAACATTATCCTTCATAATGACTGTCATTATGGAAAGTTCCAGAATGCTTGTATAATTAACCTGCCTTGTGGTGGTGGTGGTGGTGGTGCCTGTGGTGGTGGTGGTGGTGCCTGTGGTGGTGGTGGTGGTGCCTGTGGTGGTGGTGGTGCCTGTGGTGGTGGTGCTTGTGGTGGTGGTGCTTGTGGTGGTGGTGGTGGTGTCTGTGGTGGTGGTGCCTGTGGTGGTGGTGGTGCCTGTGGTGGTGGTGGTGCCTGTGGTGGTGGTGCTTGTGGTGGTGGTGCTTGTGGTGGTGGTGGTGCCTGTGGTGGTGGTGCCTGTGGTGCCTGTGGTGGTGGTGGTGGTGGTGCCTGTGGTGGTGGTGCCTGTGGTGGTGGTGGTGGTGCCTATGGTGGTGGTGCTTGTGGTGGTAGTGCTTGTGGTGGTGGTGCCTGTGGTGGTGGTGGTGCCTGTGGTGGTGGTGGTGCCTGTGGTGGTGCCTATGGTGGTGGTGCTTGTGGTGGTAGTGCTTGTGGTGGTGGTGCCTGTGGTGGTGGTGCCTGTGGTGGTGGTGGTGCCTGTGGTGGTGGTGGTGCCTATGGTGGTGGTGCTTGTGGTGGTGGTGCTTGTGGTAGTAGTGCTTGTGGTGGTAGTAGTGCTTATGGTGATGGCAGTGCTTGTGGTAATGGTGGCAGTACCTGTGGTAATGGTGGCAGTACCTGTGGTAATGGTGGCAGTACCTGTGGTAATGGTGGCAGTGCCTGTGGTAATGGTGGCAGTGCCTGTGGTAATGGTGGCAGTGCCTGTGGTAATGGTGGCAGTGCCTGTGGTAATGGTGGCAGTACCTGTGGTAATGGTGGCAGTACCTGTGGTAATGGTGGCAGTGCCTGTGGTAATGGTGGCAGTGCTTGTGGTGATGTCACCACTGTCTATAATATGGATGGTGGTTGTGGTGGGAGAAGCCAACAATTGTACCCACAGTTTAACTATCATATAGAATAGTGTAGCAGCAGACTGTGGGAGTTACCACTGTGTAACTATGATAAAAGACTGTCAACTACACTAGGGGTAGTAAGACTGTCAACTACACTAGGGGTAGTAAGACTGTCAACTACACTAGGGGTAGTAAGACTGTCAACTACACTAGGGGTAGTAAGACTGTCAACTACACTAGGGGTAGTAAGACTGTTAGCTACGCTAGGGTCAGTAAGACTGTCAACTACACTAGGGGTAGTAAGACTGTCAACTACACTAGGGGTAGTAAGACTGTCAACTACACTAGGGGTAGTAAGACTGTCAACTACACTAGGGGTAGTAAGACTGTCAACTACACTAGGGGTAGTAAGACTGTCAACTACACTAGGGGTAGTAAGACTGTCAACTACACTAGGGGTAGTAAGACTGTCAACTACACTAGGGGTAGTAAGACTGTCAACTACACTAGGGGTAGTAAGACTGTCAACTACACTAGGGGTAGTAAGACTGTCAACTACACTAGGGGTAGTAAGACTGTTAGCTACGCTAGGGTCAGTAAGACTGTCAACTACACTAGGGGTAGTAAGACTGTCAACTACACTAGGGGTAGTAAGACTGTCAACTACACTAGGGGTAGTAAGACTGTCAACTACACTAGGGGTAGTAAGACTGTCAACTACACTAGGGGTAGTAAGACTGTCAACTACACTAGGGGTAGTAAGACTGTCAACTACACTAGGGGTAGTAAGACTGTCAACTACACTAGGGGTAGTAAGACTGTTAGCTACGCTAGGGTCAGTAAGACTGTCAACTACACTAGGGGTAGTAAGACTGTCAACTACACTAGGGGTAGTAAGACTGTCAACTACACTAGGGGTAGTAAGACTGTCAACTACACTAGGGGTAGTAAGACTGTCAACTACACTAGGGGTAGTAAGACTGTTAGCTACGCTAGGGTCAGTAAGACTGTCAACTACACTAGGGATAGTAATAATGTCTACGCTAGGGTCAGTAAGACTGTCAACTACACTAGGGGTAGTAAGACTGTCTACACTAGGGTCATTAAAGGGTCATTAAGGCTGACTACACTAAGGTCATTAAGGATGACTACACTAGGGTCATTAAGGATGACTACACTAGGGTCATTAAGGATGACTACACTAGGGTCATTAAGGATGACTACACTAGGGTCATTAAGGATGACTACACTAGGGTCATTAAGGATGACTACACTAGGGTCATTAAGGATGACTACACTAGGGTCATTAAGGCTGACTACACTAGGGTCATTAAGGCTGTTAACATACACTAGAGCCATTAAGGCTACCAGTATGGTACATGTTATTCGGCGTATATCACTCTCCCATATAGGCTGCCTCTCAACCAGGTGCTAAGGGTTAACGAGCAGTAGGGGCCCCGTCGTTATGTCAGTACCTCGGTTCATTAGCCAATCACAGACAAGCTCGCCAAAGCTGCGAAGCAACTGGTTCACTTGTGACACGCGAATTAACAGACTTGTCTGGGCTGCTGGTCGTACACGGTGCATTTTCTGACTCTTGTTTTTGCCTCCTTGTTCACCATATTGTACACTTACTGTACGTACATTACTGTACATAGTGTACATAATTGTAAATACCAGCTTGTTTATATTGGGTGAAGCAAAATGAAAGTCATATACTGTTGTTTTTCATTGCTCCTCTTTGATACCAGTACAACCAGGTGCACAGGCCATACTACACTTGTTTGTCATAGCTGTCAACTACACTAGGGCCATCAAGGCTGTCAACTATACTAGTGCCATTAAGGCTCTCAACTATACTAGGGCCATTAAGGCTGTCAACTATACTAGGGCCATTAAGGCTGTCAACTATACTAGGGCCATTAAGGCTGTCAACTACACTAGGGCCATCAAGGCTGTCAACTATACTAGTGCCATTAAGGCTCTCAACTATACTAGGGCCATTAAGGCTGTCAACTATACTAGGGCCATTAAGGCTGTCAACTATACTAGGGCCATTAAGGCTGTCAACTATACTAGGGCCATCAAGGCTGTCAACTACACTAGGGCCATCAAGGCTGTCAACTATACTAGTGCCATTAAGGCTCTCAACTATACTAGGGCCATTAAGGCTGTCAACTATACTAGGGCCATTAAGGCTGTCAACTATACTAGGGCCATTAAGGCTGTCAACTATACTAGGGCCATCAAGGCTGTCAACTATACTAGGGCCATTAAGGCTGTCAACTATACTAGTGCCATCAAGGCTGTCAACTATACTAGGGCCATTAAGGCTGTCAACTATACTAGTGTCATTAAGGCTGTCAACTATACTAGTGTCATTAAGGCTGTCTACACTAGGGCCATCAAGGCTCTCAACTATACTAGTGCCATTAAGGCTGTCAACTACACTAGGGCCATTAAGGCTGTCAACTGTACTAGTGTCATTAAGGCTGTCAACTACACTAGGGCCATTAAGGCTGTCAACTATACTAGTGCCATTAAGGCTGCATGTCATCTGTTCCTCACTACCTGGAGGGTATTCCGGGAATCAACGCTCCCGCGACCCGGTCCATGATCAGGGTCTGATCAGCTAGGTTGTTACTGCTGGCTGCTAGTTAAGAATACTTTAATAACTAAAGTAGGGGCTTAAACTCTGTGTACATACACTGAAAGACATACACCTCAGTGTATATACACTGAAAGACATACACCTCAGTGTATATACACTGGAAGACATACACCTCAGTGTATATACACTGGAAGACATACACCTCGGTGTATATACTCTGAAAGGCATACACCTCGGTGTATATACTCTGAAAGGCATACACCTCGATGTATATACACTGAAAGGCATACACCTCGATGTATATACACTGAAAGGCATACACCTCGGTGTATATACTCTGAAAGGCATACACCTCGATGTATATACACTGAAAGGCATACACCTCAGTGTATATACTCTGAAAGGCATACACCTCGATGTATATACACTGAAAGGCATACACCTCAGTGTATATACACTGGAAGACATACACCTCGGTGTATATACTCTGAAAGGCATACACCTCGGTGTATATACTCTGAAAGGCATACACCTCGGTGTATATACACTGGAAGACATACACCTCGGTGTATATACACTGGAAGACATACACCTCGGTGTATATACACTGGAAGACATACACCTCGGTGTATATACACTGGAAGACATACACCTCGGTGTATATACACTGGAAGACATACACCTCGGTGTATATACACTGGAAGACATACACCTCTGTATTTTGGCATATGAATCCCTTATACATTATTTTCTGTGGCCCCCGGATATGGTTTGAGATAGCAGGTAAACTCTTGAAACAGGTCACAGGTAAATCACTCTCCTAAATTCAAACGGGGCTGTTAATGAGTACCTGTAAATGTACCTGTGTCCAGGTACTAGACCAGGCATGACTGATGCCGGCAGCACGCCACCACAGCCTGGTTGACCAACACACGATGTTTGCAGGAGGTTAATTTACACGGTAATTAGGCAAATAGGCAATTGTTTGATGATTGCATTGTTGATTGAAACAATGGGATTAATGAGTGATGATGGTCATTGACCTTATGTGATGGTTCAGACCACTTGTACATTGACCTTATGTGATGGTTCAGACCACTTGTACATTGACCTTATGTGATGGTTCAGACCACTTGTACATTGACCTTATGTGATTGTTCAGACCACTTGTACATTGACCTTATGTGATTGTTCAGACCACTTGCACATTGACCTTATGTGATGGTTCAGACCACTTGCACATTGACCTTATGTGATGGTTCAGACCACTTGTACATTGACCTTATGTGATGGTTCAGACCACTTGTACATTGACCTTATGTGATGGTTCAGACCACTTGCACATTGACCTTATGTGATGGTTCAGACCACTTGCACATTGACCTTATGTGATGGTTCAGACCACTTGCACATTGACCTTATGTGATGGTTCAGACCACTTGCACATTGACCTTATGTGATGGTTCAGACCACTTGTACATTGACCTTATGTGATGGTTCAGACCACTTGTACATTGACCTTATGTGATGGTTCAGACCACTTGTACATTGACCTTATGTGATGGTTCAGACCACTTGTACATTGACCTTATGTGATGGTTCAGACCACTTGTACATTGACCTTATGTGATGGTTCAGACCACTTGTACATTGACCTTATGTGATGGTTCAGACCACTTGTACATTGACCTTATGTGATGGTTCAGACGACTTGCACATTGACCTTATGTGATGGTTCAGACCACTTGTACATTGACCTTATGTGATGGTTCAGACCACTTGTACATTGACCTTATGTGATGGTTCAGACCACTTGCACATTGACCTTATGTGATGGTTCAGACCACTCGTACATTGACCTTATGTGATGGTTCAGACCACTTGTACATTGACCTTATGTGATGGTTCAGACCACTTGTACATTGACCTTATGTGATGGTTCAGACCACTCGTACATTGACCTTATGTGATGGTTCAGACCACTCGTACATTGACCTTATGTGATGGTTCAGACCACTTGTACATTGACCTTATGTGATGGTTCAGACCACTCGTACATTGACCTTATGTGATGGTTCAGACCACTCGTACATTGACCTTATGTGATGGTTCAGACCACTTGTACATTGACCTTATGTGATGGTTCAGACCACTTGTACATTGACCTTATGTGATGGTTCAGACCACTTGTACATCATTGACCTTATGTGATGGTTCAGACCACTTGTACATCATTGACCTTATGTGATGGTTCAGACCACTTGTACATTGACCTTATGTGATGGTTCAGACCACTTGTACATTGACCTTATGTGATGGTTCAGACCACTTGTACATCATTGACCTTATGTGATGGTTCAGACCACTTGTACATCATTGACCTTATGTGATGGTTCAGACCACTTGTACATCATTGACCTTATGTGATGGTTCAGACCACTTGCACATTGACCTTATGTGATGGTTCAGACCACTTGTACATTGACCTTATGTGATGGTTCAGACCACTCGTACATTGACCTTATGTGATGGTTCAGACCACTCGTACATTGACCTTATGTGATGGTTCAGACCACTCGTACATTGACCTTATGTGATGGTTCAGACCACTTGTACATTGACCTTATGTGATGGTTCAGACCACTCGTACATTGACCTTATGTGATGGTTCAGACCACTCGTACATTGACCTTATGTGATGGTTCAGACCACTTGTACATTGACCTTATGTGATGGTTCAGACCACTTGTACATTGACCTTATGTGATGGTTCAGACCACTCGTACATTGACCTTATGTGATGGTTCAGACCACTTGTACATCATTGACCTTATGTGATGGTTCAGACCACTTGTACATTGACCTTATGTGATGGTTCAGACCACTCGTACATTGACCTTATGTGATGGTTCAGACCACTTGTACATTGACCTTATGTGATGGTTCAGACCACTTGTACATTGACCTTATGTGATGGTTCAGACCACTCGTACATTGACCTTATGTGATGGTTCAGACCACTTGTACATTGACCTTATGTGATGGTTCAGACCACTCGTACATTGACCTTATGTGATGGTTCAGGCCACTTGTACATCATTGACCTTATGTATGTCAGTTATGCTGTGTGTGTGTGTGTGTGTGTGTGTGTGTGTGTGTGTGTGTGTGTGTGTGTGTGTGTGTGCTGACCTATATATTCTCACCGGTATGTGGTTGCAGGGGTCGAGTCTCAGCTCCTGGCCCCGCCTGTTTGCTGGTCGTTTCTCGATTCACTCTTGGAATTGTCTTTTCGTACCTCGTCTTAAAGCTATGCATGTATCCTCTGTCTCTCTTATATGAGAGAGAGGGAGGGAGAAGGTAGCTAGCCTCCCACCAGCCATAAGGGGAATTACCAATAGACTCCTGTTTGTCTTCAAGGGGGAGCTGGACAGACACCTGAAGTCAGTGCCGGATCAGCCGGGCTGTGGTTCGTGCGTTGGACTACGTGCGGCCAGCAGTAACAGCCTGGCTGATCAGGCCCTGATTCACCCGAAGGTCTGGTCAAGCACCGGGCTGCGGGGGCGTTAATAATAATAAATAATTATTATTCCGTTTGTTTGGATTTGTAAACTTCATTCTGTATCTAATTATAAATTAAAAAAACATTATCTCCTGTCGACTGTGCAGTTTTAAAACTACTTTTCCATCTGCCCGTGAGTTACGAACTCATTATGAACCTCAACATGGCATTTGAACATCTTATTCGAACCTTTGGTCATGGGGAAAATGAGGTTTGTGTGTAGTGTTTTAGAGCGCTTATCAGCTGGTCCCAGCACCCTGCGCCGCCTCCCTCACTGTATTGCTGTGAAAAGCACCGTAACTCTGGTCATGGCTCGCTTGAAACGAGTTCTTCGCTGAAGGTCCCAAGACTGCTAAGAAATGGGTCTTTTCCTTCGGTAATAGTCGCAGGGCGGCGTAAGAGAGATTTTTTTTTTCCTTCGCTGAAGGTCCCAAGACCTTTTAAAAACATTGTCCTTTGTTGATGGTCCCAAGACCACTTAGAAAAATTGTTCACTGAGGGTCCCAAGACCACGCACTTGATATCCAAATTGTCGTATTTTTTTTTTCTCCTTCAAGGTCGTTTGGAGTGGTGACGCTCCATAACTTTTTATGGCCTGTCAGTTTTTTACGATGGCGGAAATACGTCGAACGTAACTTCCCGACCACCGTAACTTCCCGACCACCGTAGCTTCCCGACCACCGTAACTTGCCGGCCATCGTAACTTCCCGACCACCGTAACTTCCCGACAAGCTTAACTTGCCGGCCATCGTGACTTCTCGACCACTGTAACTTGCCGACAAGCGTGTGTTCTTACAGAGGTATACCTCTGATGTTGTGACCTCCAGGTTCCTTGAACCTCAACCCAGGCTGGAGATCTGTGCGGGTGAGGTTATTCTGCTAGTGAGATAGACCTGTGACTGATTTCAAGGGTATTTTGAACCCTCGTTGCCTGGCCAGTGGCCAGACAGCCTTGTTGATTACCTACTCAACCAGGCTGTTGATGATAGCTGCCCGCTGGCCAATGTATCTGAGAGGTCTCGCTGTTGTGGGGTCTGTGGCTGGGGAATGGGGGTCTGTAGCTGGAAAATGGGGGTCTGTAGCTATTGTAGGGGTCTATGACAGGAGAATGGGGGGTTATAACTGGAGAATGGGGGTCTGTAGCTATTGTAGAGGTCTATGACAGGAGAATGGGGGGTTATAACTGGAGAATGGGGGTCTGTAACTGTTATAGGGGTCTGTGACAGGCGAATGGGGGTCTGTAGCTGTTGTAGGGGTCTGTGGCTGGCGGATAGGAGTCCTTAACTGCCATGGAGAGGATGAGGCTCCCATGCTAAGATCAGATAGACTGATATGAACCTTGGTAATAGATACTGACTAGTTGGTTTAGAAACACACGAACAAACACCAGGATATACTAGAAAACGTTTCGGTCCTAGGACCTTGATCCGTTAGAAGTGATGAAGGTCCCGGGACCGAAACGTTTTCTTATAAATATGTTCTAGTGTTTGCCCAGATAGACTTCCTTCAAATCTGAGTTCCAGGAGTCCTTTAGTCGTAACTTTATGGACTAAAGGCAGAGACCAGACGAGCCTGGCCCATGGCCGGGCTCCGAGAGTTGCAAGACTCTCGAAACTCATCAAAGGTATATACATGCCTCTAACGACCGACCTCCCTTACCTCTTCCCATCGTAACTGCATCAAGCGTCGTAACTCCGAACTCCCTTATCTCTCCCCGTCGTAACTCTCTACAGAGTAAAAAGGCAGCGGCCACATGCCCCTAGCGACGGAGCTCACCTTCCTGTCGTAACTACGTTAAGCATCGTAGCTGCTTCAAGCATCGTAACTCTTGTTACAGAGGCAGCGGCCAAATGACTCTAGCGACGGAACTCACTCACCTTTTTCCCTCGCAAGTCCGTAAAGCGTCGTAATTCTTGTTAGAGAGTCAAGAGGCAGCGGCCAAATATCTCTAGTGACGGAACTGGCTCACCTCCCGTCGCTCCGTCAAGCGTACGACGGTTAAATTACGCTACGATCTTTTAGATCAAGAGAACACACACGGCTTCTCAACCTTTGAAGAAGTTAGCGAGAAAATATTGTGAGAGTTTTGTCTGTACCCAGACATATGGGGCGTCTGTACCCAGACATGTGGGGCATCTATACCCAGACATGTGGGGCATCTATACCCAGACATGTGGGACATCTATACCCAGACATGTGGGGTGTCTGTACCCAGACATGTGGAGTGTCTGTACCCAGACATATGGGGTGTCTATACCCAGACATGTGGAGTGTGTACCCAGACATGTGGAGTGTCTGTACCCAGACATGTGGAGTGTCTGTACCCAGACATGTGGAGTGTCTGTACCCAGACATGTGGAGTGTCTGTACCCAGACATGTGGAGTGTCTGTACCCAGACATGTGGAGTGTCTGTACCCAGACATGTGGAGTGTCTGTACCCAGACATGTGGAGTGTCTGTACCCAGACATGTGGAGTGTCTGTACCCAGACATGTGGAGTGTCTGTACCCAGACATGTGGAGTGTCTGTACCCAGACATGTGGAGTGTCTGTACCCAGACATGTGGAGTGTCTGTACCCAGACATGTGGAGTGTCTGTACCCAGACATGTGGAGTGTCTGTACCCAGACATGTGGAGTGTCTGTACCCAGACATGTGGAGTGTCTGTACCCAGACATGTGGAGTGTCTGTACCCAGACATGTGGAGTGTCTGTACCCAGACATGTGGAGTGTCTGTACCCAGACATGTGGAGTGTCTGTACCCAGACATGTGGAGTGTCTGTACCCAGACATGTGGAGTGTCTGTACCCAGACATGTGGAGTGTCTGTACCCAGACATGTGGAGTGTCTGTACCCAGACATGTGGAGTGTCTGTACCCAGACATGTGGAGTGTCTGTACCCAGACATGTGGAGTGTCTGTACCCAGACATGTGGAGTGTCTGTACCCAGACATGTGGAGTGTCTGTACCCAGACATGTGGAGTGTCTGTACCCAGACATGTGGAGTGTCTGTACCCAGACATGTGGAGTGTCTGTACCCAGACATGTGGAGTGTCTGTACCCAGACATGTGGAGTGTCTGTACCCAGACATGTGGAGTGTCTGTACCCAGACATGTGGAGTGTCTGTACCCAGACATGTGGAGTGTCTGTACCCAGACATGTGGAGTGTCTGTACCCAGACATGTGGAGTGTCTGTACCCAGACATGTGGAGTGTCTGTACCCAGACATGTCGGGTGGTCTGTCCCCAGGTCACGTTGTAAGATAATTCCCCCAGACCTACTAACACACGAGAGACGTTGGTCTACCTGTAGGGTGTTATTAGAGGATCAACCATCCCCCTCGCGGCCCGGTCCCCGACCAGACCTTCCGGTGGATTAGCGCCTGATCTTCCAGGCTGTTACAGGGGGCCTGGAAATGAATAGGCGGAGGCTAGTGGAAAGGATTTTCTAACGAGACTATTCACAAATAACCCGCACGTAGGAGAGAGAAGTTTACGACGACGTTTCGCCCGACTTGGACCATTTAATTTGGACCAAAACGTCGTCGTAAGCTTCTCCTATGTGCGGGTTATTTGTGTATTGTTTTGGTCACGGTATTGTGCCTTTTCATCTTTACGACCCTATTCTTCAATAGGTTTTCCTTAGGAAGAGGCTGGCCTGGTGGGCCCTAGAGAGTGACAAGAGGACTCTAGTGCCAAATGCGGGGGCTTGGCACTTCTTTGCCCTGCTCTTGGCCCTCTTGCAGCAGGAATCGTCACTGAGAGATGTGTCTGTGGACTAAGCATCAGACGTGCACATCTCACTCATAAACACCTTTTGGCAGGTGCTCCTGACCCCCCTCTGTGTATCTTCTATTGTTACTCTGTGGAACGTGTTTTGACCTCAACGCTGATTTCTCTACGTTCTTACTGGTTTTATTATTACTGAGGTGCCTGTAGGGACCTCTGGGAACTTTATAATTACTGAGGTATCTGTCGGGACTTCTGGGAACTTTATAATTACTGAGGTATCTGTCGGGACTTCTGGGAACTTTATAATTACTGAGGTATCTGTCGGGACTTCTGGGAACTTTATAATTACTGAGGTGCCTGTAGGAACCTCTGGGAACTTTATATTTACTGAGGTATCTGTAGGGACCTCTGGGAGCTTTATAATTAATGAGGTGCCTGTAGAAACCTCTGGGAACTATGTAATTGGTGCTACTGCTGCCGCCGTATGTGTTCTTACACTACTACTACTACTGCATCTGTTCTTACACTACTTCTACTACTAATACTACTACTACTACCCCGGCTTTACCCCCTCACCCCTGTTCTACCCCTTCACCCCCTTCACACTGTACTTCACTTTTCTCAGGGATTTCCCAGTCTTCCCTTCCTATTTCTCTTCATCGCCTCTCTTCCCTCACCTCATCCCTCTCTTTCCTCTTCCCTCCCATTTCCCTCATTTTACTACGATAATGGATTAATATTAATCCATTATATCCATCATCCATCACCCTTCTTTCATTACCCTTCACCACCCTTCCTCCCTCATGTTACTAGATGGTGTAAGAGGGAGATGGAGGGAGCATAAGAGATGGAAGAGGGAGATAGAGGTTAAAAGAGGGCGTAAAAGTGAGGAAGGGCATAGAGGGTGTGAGAGGGAGGAAGGGAGATGAGAGGGAGGAACATAAAAGGACAGAATTCGCTAGTGTGGGTGTTGAGTTGCCTTGAGTGTGAGGGCAATGTGGGAGGATACTGGCCTAAGTGAAAAGTTGAAAGTTCTGTGTCCTGTTGGGGTGATGGGGCGTGTGTGTGTGTGTGTTTGTGGGGCAGGGAGAGAAATGGGAAACGATAATAGAAGGATTGTGATAACGGAAACTGAGAATAAAGGAGGTGTTAGTTGGAAAGAGCGGAAGAACTGTATGTGTACTCACCTATTTGTGGTTGCAGGGGTCGAGTCCTAGCTCCTGGCCCCGCCTCTTCACCGGTTGCTACTAGACCCTCTCTCTCCCCGCTCCATGAGCTTTATCAAACCTCGTCTTAAAACTGTGTATGGTTCCTGCCTCCACTACGTCATTTTCTAGGCTATTCCACTGCCTTACAACTCTATGACTGAAGAAATACTTCCTACTATCTCTCTGACTCATTTGTGTCTTCAACTTCCAATTGTGGCCTCTTGTTTCTGTGTCCCCTCCCTGGAACATCCTGTCCTTGTCCACCTTGTCTATTCCACGCAGTATTTTATATGTCGTTATCATGTCTCCCCTGACCCTCCTGTCCTCCAGTGTGTGTGTGTGTGTGTGTGTGTGTGTGTGTGTGTGTGTGGGTGTGTGTGTGTGTGTGTGGGTGTTTTCTCACCAATTTGTGGTCAGAGGTGGCGACTCAGCTCCTGGCCCTGTCTCCTAGAACACCTTGATGGGCATCACTGACTTCTGGTCTCTTGGGACTTATCTACTCTTGAAGCTGTGTAGCGAGTCCTCTTTTCAACCCCACTGAGACTAAAGAAATACTTCCTGACATCACTATGAATCATCAGTATCTTCAACTTCCACCTGTGTCACCTTGATCCTGGTGCTTTTTAATTCAGTTTCTCTATCTACCCTATCAATTCCTCTTAGTATTTTGTACGTAGTATTCATGTCTCCCCTTGTCCTTCTCTCCTCTAAGGTGGTCAAGTTGGATGACTAAGCCAGTGGAAACCCTCGGTCATAGGCAGGGACATATCTACTATGAAACAAAGCCTAAGCCTCAGGGCCCCTAAACCTGGAGGGGCCCCAGAAGCCACTTTAGTCCACATTGTTTAAACATTTTGGGTCTACTGTACGAGAAGAGTTATTGAGACAATATTAATATAGTGTAATTCAATACAAAAAATAATTATAAAAATTAAGAGATTATTATTGTATTATGTAGGTTGTGAAGGTGACCCTGTAGCAGTTGAAGCTTCAGGGACCCTGTAGCAGTTGAAGCTTCAGGGACCCTGTAGCAGTTGAAGCTTCAGGGACCCTTTAACAGTTGAAGCTTCAGGGACCCTGTAGCAGTTGAAGCTTCAGGGACCCTGTAGCAGTTGAAGCTTCAGGGACCCTGTAGCAGTTGAAGCTTCAGGGACCCTGTAGCAGTTGAAGCTTCAGGGACCCTGTAGCAGTTGAAGCTTCAGGGACCCTGTAGCAGTTGAAGCTTCAGGGACCCTGTAGCAGTTGAAGCTTCAGGGACCCTGTAGCAGTTGAAGCTTCAGGGACCCTGTAGCAGTTGAAGCTTCAGGGACCCTGTAGCAGTTGAAGCTTCAGGGACCCTGTAGCAGTTGAAGCTTCAGGGACCCTGTAACAGTTGAAGCTTCAGGGACCCTGTAGCAGTGGAAGCTTCAGGGACCCTGTAGCAGTGGAAGCTTCAGGGACCCTGTAGCAGTGGAAGCTTCAGGGACCCTGTAGCAGTGGAAGCTTCAGGGACTCTGTAACAGTTGAAGCTTCAGGGACCCTGTAGCAGTTGAAGCTTCAGGGACCCTGTAGCAGTTGAAGCTTCAGGGACCCTGTAGCAGTTGAAGCTTCAGGGACCCTGTAGCAGTTGAAGCTTCAGGGACCCTGTAGCAGTTGAAGCTTCAGGGACCCTGTAGCAGTTGAAGCTTCAGGGACCCTGTAGCAGTTGAAGCTTCAGGGACCCTGTAGCAGTTGAAGCTTCAGGGACCCTGTAGCAGTTGAAGCTTCAGGGACCCTGTAGCAGTTGAAGCTTCAGGGACCCTGTAGCAGTTGAAGCTTCAGGGACCCTGTAGCAGTTGAAGCTTCAGGGACCCTGTAACAGTTGAAGCTTCAGGGACCCTGTAACAGTTGAAGCTTCAGGGACCCTGTAACAGTTGAAGCTTCAGGGACCCTGTAACAGTTGAAGCTTCAGGGACCCTGTAACAGTTGAAGCTTCAGGGACCCTGTAACAGTTGAAGCTTCAGGGACCCTGTAACAGTTGAAGCTTCAGGGACCCTGTAACAGTTGAAGCTTCAGGGACCCTGTAACAGTTGAAGCTTCAGGGACCCTGTAACAGTTGAAGCTTCAGGGACCCTGTAACAGTTGAAGCTTCAGGGACCCTGTAACAGTTGAAGCTTCAGGGACCCTGTAACAGTTGAAGCTTCAGGGACCCTGTAACAGTTGAAGCTTCAGGGACCCTGTAACAGTTGAAGCTTCAGGGACCCTGTAACAGTTGAAGCTTCAGGGACCCTGCAACAGTTGAAGCTTCAGGGACCCTGTAACAGTTGAAGCTTCAGGGACCCTGTAACAGTTGAAGCTTCAGGGACCCTGTAGCAGTTGAAGCTTCAGGGACCCTGTAGCAGTTGAAGCTTCAGGGACCCTGTAACAGTTGAAGCTTCAGGGACCCTGTAACAGTTGAAGCTTCAGGGACCCTGTAACAGTTGAAGCTTCAGGGACCCTGTAACAGTTGAAGCTTCAGGGACCCTGTAACAGTGGAAGCTTCAGGGACCCTGTAGCAGTTGAAGCTTCAGGGACCCTGTAGCAGTTGAAGCTTCAGGGACCCTGTAACAGTTGAAGCTTCAGGGACCCTGTAACAGTTGAAGCTTCAGGGACCCTGTAACAGTTGAAGCTTCAGGGACCCTGTGACAGTTGAAGCTTCAGCTACCCTGTAACATTTCAAGCTTCAGGGACCCTGTAGCAATTGAAGCTTCAAGGACCCTGTAGCAGTTCAAGCTTCAGGGACCCTGTAACAGTTCAGGCATCAGGGACATTGTAACAGTTCAAGCTTCAGGGACCCTTTAACTGTTGAAGCTTCAGGGACCCTGTAACAGTTGAAGCTTCAGGGACCCTGTAACAGTTGAAGCTTCAGGGACCCTGTAACAGTTGAAGCTTCAGGGACCCTGTAACAGTTGAAGCTTCAGGGACCCTGTAACAGTTGAAGCTTCAGGGACCCTGTAACAGTTGAAGCTTCAGGGACCCTGTAACAGTTGAAGCTTCAGGGACCCTGTAACAGTTGAAGCTTCAGGGACCCTGTAACAGTTGAAGCTTCAGGGACCCTGTAACAGTTGAAGCTTCAGGGACCCTGTAACAGTTGAAGCTTCAGGGACCCTGTAACAGTTGAAGCTTCAGGGACCCTGTAACAGTTGAAGCTTCAGGGACCCTGTAACAGTTGAAGCTTCAGGGACCCTGTAACAGTTGAAGCTTCAGGGACCCTGTAGCAGTTGAAGCTTCAGGGACCCTGTAACAGTTGAAGCTTCAGGGACCCTGTAACAGTGGAAGCTTCAGGGACCCTGTAACAGTGGAAGCTTCAGGGACCCTGTAACAGTTGAAGCTTCAGGGACCCTGTAACAGTTGAAGCTTCAGGGACCCTGTAACAGTTGAAGCTTCAGGGACCCTGTAACAGTTGAAGCTTCAGGGACCCTGTAGCAGTTGAAGCTTCAGGGACCCTGTAACAGTTGAAGCTTCAGGGACCCTGTAACAGTTGAAGCTTCAGGGACCCTGTAGCAGTTGAAGCTTCAGGGACCCTGTAACAGTTGAAGCTTCAGGGACCCTGTAGCAGTTGAAGCTTCAGGGACCCTGTAGCAGTTGAAGCTTCAGGGACCCTGTAGCAGTTGAAGCTTCAGGGACCCTGTAGCAGTTGAAGCTTCAGGGACCCTGTAGCAGTTGAAGCTTCAGGGACCCTGTAGCAGTTGAAGCTTCAGGGACCCTGTAGCAGTTGAAGCTTCAGGGACCCTGTAGCAGTTGAAGCTTCAGGGACCCTGTAGCAGTTGAAGCTTCAGGGACCCTGTAGCAGTTGAAGCTTCAGGGACCCTGTAGCAGTTGAAGCTTCAGGGACCCTGTAGCAGTTGAAGCTTCAGGGACCCTGTAGCAGTTGAAGCTTCAGGGACCCTGTAGCAGTTGAAGCTTCAGGGACCCTGTAGCAGTTGAAGCTTCAGGGACCCTGTAGCAGTTGAAGCTTCAGGGACCCTGTAGCAGTTGAAGCTTCAGGGACCCTGTAACAGTGGAAGCTTCAGGGACCCTGTAACAGTTGAAGCTTCAGGGACCCTGTAACAGTTGAAGCTTCAGGGACCCTGTAACACCCTGTAACAGTTGAAGCGTCAGGGACCCTGTAACAGTTGAAGCTTCAGGGACCCTGTAACAGTTGAAGCTTCAGGGACCCTGTAACAGTTGAAGCTTCAGGGACCCTGTAACAGTTGAAGCTTCAGGGACCCTGTAACAGTTGAAGCTTCAGGGACCCTGTAACAGTTGAAGCTTCAGGGACCCTGTAACAGTTGAAGCTTCAGGGACCCTGTAACAGTTGAAGCTTCAGGGACCCTGTAACAGTTGAAGCTTCAGGGACCCTGTAACAGTGGAAGCTTCAGGGACCCTGTAACAGTTGAAGCTTCAGGGACCCTGTAACAGTTGAAGCTTCAGGGACCCTGTAACAGTTGAAGCTTCAGGGACCCTGTAACAGTTGAAGCTTCAGGGACCCTGTAACAGTTGAAGCTTCAGGGACCCTGTAACAGTTGAAGCTTCAGGGACCCTGTAACAGTTGAAGCTTCAGGGACCCTGTAACAGTTGAAGCTTCAGGAACCCTGTCAACAGTGTAACAGAAGCTTCAGGGACCCTGTAACAGTGGAAGCTTCAGGGACCCTGT